>NC_136620.1:10790677-10911128 GCF_933228915.1 Telmatherina bonti
ACAACATGCATATCTTCTCCTCAGTCGAGAGGATGCGTGAAGATAAATGATGGTGTGAAACGATGCGGTTCATGGGTTGACTTGGGAATCGCGGGATTATTTCCGCTCATTTTCGGCCCCTGGAACCTCAGCGCCCGAACAACGAGCACCGTTTGCGGATGTGAAGACGGGACCTCACGTTATCTGAAGCAGCAGCGGACCTACGGCAGTATTACACCGGGAATTCTTCACAGGCTGGCCTGGTATGTTGATGCTGCATTTTCCCATAATTGTTTATACTGTCATTACAAACGCGATACCACCGTTGTCGGTACGTGGTTGTTGTTTTACCGTGGCTAGCCGGGCTAACGCTCCGCTCCATGCATCTCCACTGTGGCTGCGTTAGCATGTGGCTAGGCTAACTAGCTCTGCTCCATCCATCGCCGCTGCGGCTGCGTTAGCATGTGGCTAGGCTAACTAGCTCCACTCCATGCATCTCCGCTGTGGCTGCGTTAGCACGTGGCTAGGCTAACTAGCTCCGTTCCATGCATCTCCGCAGTGGCTGCGTTAGCATGTGGCTAGGCTAACAAGCTCCGCTTCATGTATCTCCGCTGTGGCTGCGTTAGCACGTGGCTAGGCTAACTGCTAGGCTAACGGGCTAACCCATCCTGGTCACTGCGATCTTTGCCTGGAGACCAAAAACATTATGATGCGCAGACGCTGCCTTCCGTTTTTTTTACCGCGAATCGTTTGGATTTCTGCATAGACAGGGATGCAACTACACATCCAAAATAATGCATTCTAAGTTTATTAAAGAAACACTCAGGTGGTATTGTTTTTATGTCCAGGTGTGTATGTTAGTGAGCACACATGCTGTGTTGTGTCTGCTTTCACGGATGATGCACATCCTCATGAACCCTATTGTTTGAATTTAATCGGACTGAAACATATTTAGCATTTTAAATGACAATGGCAGATGTCATTGAAATGTAAAGAAAAAATCCTTGTGTTTTGTGCATGGCTATGACTTTTGGATTATGAATATAACTGATACAAACAATAAAAACAGGTTTTCTATGTATCCCTATGTTATACCTTATAGGCATACAGTTCTGTTGAGCTTTTCGGACATTTTTGGTGTAATATCCTGAATTTGATTCCTTTTTCTATTTTTGTGTTCTTTGTGCATTTATGATGGAATTGAAAATAACAAGGCATAATGAAGTCAGGGTCTAACCTTTTGCATTCATTTGAAATATTTCCAATATTTCCCTGCAGATCACATTTCCTGACTGATTTTTATTTCTTTCTGTCTTTTAGGAAGCATGTACAGCAGCAACCACAATTCTGAAGATGACCTAAATGATAACATGGCCTGATTAAAGGTAAATAAACATAAAAAATGCACTATTATAAAATTAGATGGCAAACTATATAATATCACCTTGGTTCTTTCCATTTTTGTCTGATTTTGAAACCTACCACAGAACATTGTTACTGCCAACACTTTGTAGTTGTTGTTGTTTTTTGTTTTTTTTGTGCCGTCAGAAATATTAGGAGTTCATATTTCATTATTTTGTGAATGAAATAGAACAAGTGTTGAAGACTTGTGTTAGAGTCATCTTTTATCTTTTTTCTACATATTAAACTTGAACTTCTTCCATTTTTTATGTTGTGGGGGGAGAATTAAAGGTGGTATTAAGATAATGTGGGTCATACTTCCTTATGTCCCCTGAAATCGGCGCTTGTGAGAGTTGTTCATTTATCAAGGGTGAAAATTTCGCTGCGATGTTTGTCTACACAGTCTGGTACGCAGCTGCTGTAAATCTAAGACTGCAACATCTGCAATGTTACTAAATAATTATAATGGTTGTGGATCAGCTGGTTCTTCAAAGACTGGTGGCTTCAGCTTATGTAAGAGAGTACAAAAGCAGAAAGAGAAATATTTCTGGTTTTGGAAAGCATTTAGCTTGTAAGCATGAAGTTTTTTGGATCAGATGATTATTCTTTGTATGTTGTTCTGACTCTTTGATTTTGTTTCTCGTGCAGATGTAACCTGAAAGGATGAAGTTGAAGTAGTGGATCCTACCACCTTGTCCAAAGTGGGGTTTAAACAGCTCTTCTTCTGCGCATTCCAGCTTCAGTCATCAAAGCTTCAGTCACGGCTCTTTCCTGTTCCCCACTGCCACTCGCAAACATGGAGTGAGTTTTTTATTTTTGTTTTTGGCACATTCAGACAGCTGTAGCGTTTTTACTTCATATGTCTGTGTGTTTTCATTTTCTCGCTGTAGTTGGGCCACTCCGGCGGCCAAACTGAATCCTTACTCCCGAGCTCGCATGACAGAGGCCTGGCAGCAGCATGCTGTCGCTCCGCCACCGGTCGTCCACACCATCGCCTCAGGAGCTGAAAACCCTTTGGGTTGTGCTGTTTACGGCATCGTACTGCAGCCGGATGCTACGTCTCTGCAGCAGCAGAATCAGCATGGACAGCACGGCCAGCAGCATTCTGGGGGTCAGCAGCATGGGAGTGGACAGCACGGCCAGCAGCAGCTCCCCACCGAAGCCCAGCAGGCCTCCCTGCAGGTTGGAGCCGAGGGAGTACACAAATGTGGGGCTTGCGGACATGACATCTCCCACCTTGCAAACCCTCTGGAACATCAGTGCATGGTGACTCAGGACAGGTCGTTCCAGTGTACCCAGTGCATGAAGATTTTCCATCAAGCAACAGACTTACTGGAGCACCAGTGTGTTCAGGTGGAGCAGAAGCCTTTTGTGTGTGGGGTGTGTAAGATGGGCTTCTCCCTGCTTACCTCCCTGGCCCAGCACCACACATCGCATAACAGCTCCAACCCCATGAAGTGTTCAATATGTGAGAAAACGTACCGACCCGGTTCTTCCGGCAACACAACGCCCACCTCCTCCACCAACTCCCAGCAACAAAACGGCGACGCTGCGTCAGGCAGCAGCAGCTCCTCCATCTTCCCTTTCCCCTCCGCTCGAGACCGGCCGTACAAATGCTCCGTCTGCCAGAAAGGCTTCAAACACTTGTCGGAGCTCACGCGGCACGAGAGGGTGCACACGGGGGAAAAACCCTTCAAGTGTGACATATGCGAAAAGGCTTTCAGTCAGTCGTCGCACCTGCAGCACCACCAGCGAACGCACAGCAACGAGCGGCCGTTCAAGTGCGCCGTTTGCGAAAAGAGCTTCAAGCACCGCTCGCACCTCGTGCGCCACATGTACGTGCACTCCGGTGAACACTTGTTCAAATGTAACTTATGCGAGCTGCACTTCAAAGAGTCCTCCGAGCTCCTCCATCACCCGTGCCACCCGCAGGGTTCGCGCCCGTTTCGCTGCGCCACCTGCGGGAAGGGCTTCAAACGGCCGTCTGACCTTCGGCAGCACGAGCGGACGCACTCGGAGGAGCGACCCTTCCACTGCGACGAGTGTCAGATGAGCTTCAAGCAGCAGTACGCGCTGGTGCGCCACAGGCGCATGCACAAAGACCCCACCGACCGGCCGTTCAAATGCAATCTGTGCGACAAAGGCTTCATGCAGCCCTCCCACCTCCTCTACCATCAGCACGTCCACGGCATGGACAACCTGTTCAAGTGCGCCTCCTGCCAGAAGGAGTTCAGCCAGTCGGGAGAGCTGCTCAGGCACAAGTGCGGCGAGTCGTCCAACTCCTCGCCCGACAAGCCGTACAAGTGCGACGTCTGCGGGAAGGGCTACAAGAAGAGCTCCACGCTACAGCGTCACCAGAACTCCCACTGCCAAGAGAAGCCGCTCAAGTGCTCGCTCTGCGACCGCCGCTTCCTGTCCTCCTCCGAGTTCGTCCAGCATCGCTGCGACCCGTCGCGGGAAAAGCCGCTGAAGTGCCCCGACTGCGAGAAACGCTTCAAGTACTCGTCAGACCTGAATCGCCACCTGCGCGTGCATACGGGCGAGAAGCCATTTAAATGTGAGCACTGCAACAAGGGCTTCAAACAGCGCGAGCACCTGACCAAACACCAGAGCACGCACTCCAGAGAGGGCCAGTTCAAGTGCGTTTGGTGCGGAGAGCGATTCAGTGACTTGGGTTCTCTGCAGGATCACACGGTGCAGCACACCGCTGACGGAGGCGGTTATGACGTGCCACAGTGCATATGAATCGGACTCCTTTGTCTTTTTTTTTTTTTTTTTTTTTTTTTTTTTTTTACCTTGAACAGACCAAAGGCTGTTAATGAAGCCTGACATCACCTTCTTTCATAGTAATTATGGGCAGTGAATGCATTTACTCCCACCAGTGCTGCATCAGACTTCTGTTAATCTTCATAACTTAACGGTTGTCGTCATTCCCAGGTTTGCCATTCCATAAAATGGGAATTTTTTAAATGTCTTTTCATAAACCTGCTTTCTAGTTTTCTTAGTCTTGCACACATTGATGGCAGCAAGGAGGCAACAACCTCTAAATCCCCCTTTTTTTTTTTCTTTTTTTTTTCTTTTTTTTACACATACTGACCGATTCTTTGGTACAGAAACACCTTTTTACAAGATCAGACCGCCAATATTTATTTTTTTCTAAACAAAAAAAAAAAAGGGGTTGGGCTGGAAATATATTTAAGTATTGAATGCATCTGATCTGTTATGACTGAGTCTTTCCTTCATCTTTTTTGTGCTTTTGTCTCCTCCTGTCACTCATTTGTCAGTGTTTAAGTGAAGGATGATTTCCCTGAATCCCAACCCACCTCCCTCTGGGTCCGAGCTGCTTTACAGCTCCTCTTTGTTCCCAGCGGCTCAGCTCCTCCATGTAAATGAAGTGAAACGGTTTGGGGAGGCTTTCAGAATGTATTGTCCTGTGATGGAATAAATAGTAAGTTGACGTGATCTCGATGGCAACTCCTGTTAGTATTAAAACACCAGTATGAATCTGCGCCCCGTGGTGTGCAGACTAGCCGACCAGCTGAAGTTAACCATGAGATGACTTGCTGCATAGGAATATCTATATACACACCTTTCGCAACGACACACACACACACACACACGTGATATTCCTGCAGAGGTCGGTGCTGTTAGACTCGTGTACTGAAAATGGCCAAGTTTAAACATTTAAATTGACACTTTCTCTCTCAGCCTGTACATAGTATGGACGTGTGAGTGTATTTAACTCAAACACTTGGAAAAGTCTGTTTTCTTTCTTTTCAAAAAAAAAAAAAAATGTAATGAAGAATTTTTTAACAATCTTGCAAATTTTTACCACGTTAAACGTTTTGACAAACGTTGTTGTTTTGTTTGTTTTTATTGTTTATGTAGTGATTGTGCCAGTAGGCTGCAGGGTTGATCTGGAAGAGAAGCCTGTGTGCGTGTGTGTGCGTGTGTGTGCGCGTGTGTGTGCGTGTGTGTGTGTGTGAATGTAAACAGTGAATTCTGTCAGATGGGGGAATTCAGACTGAAGAGCGTTGCTTCAGCAGACCTGAACCTTTTTGTTTTGCTCTCTCTTTGGTGAAACTGGAAGCTTACTGGTCTGTCTGGAGTGGGTTTCTGCAGGTTTTGCACCTCGTGTGAAAAGTTTTTCATGTTTTTGTTGTTCTGTTACATGTTTCGTTGCATCTTTCTGGGTTGGTTTGTCACCAAAGTGAATCCCACCTTCCTTTTCTGAATGCTACAAGATTCTCGTTGTGCTTCTAAAGCTTCTTTGTTTACACATGGCCTCGAAATGCCACCACTTCCTTGTTGTTTTTTGGCCCTTCTGTTTCAGCATTGAGTTAAAGTTTGAGTGCAGTATTAAAAAATATATTCTACACAACAGAGGTAGTTAAATTTGTTTTTGTTTTTTTTTAGCCTTAAAGCGTTTGTCTTTCTGCCTCCTTCATTGTCACCAGATCAGATGGTTGGCCTTATCAGCTGTTTATTATTATTATTATTATTATTATTATTATTATTATTATTAATGAATCAGGCATTTACAGGACTCTTGAGAGCAATTTGGACTTAAAAGTTTTGCTTTTTTATGGTTTTATATTTTTATGTTGTTGTTTTTTTAACCATAATTCTTTAAATGGATATAAATGTGTGTCACTGGGGGGAGAGCACAGGGTCTTGGGGCAGGTTATATAGTATAAATGTCTTAAATTATCTGTTGGTGATTTTTTTTTTTTTTTTTTTAATTTTTTTTAATAGAAAATCTTTAAAAGAAAAAGAAAAAAAAAAAAAGCTTTCTCTGTGTTCAGTTCTGTAGAGCAGCGACATAAACGGTAAAAACTACGACGCAGCCACATCAGGAGTCATTAAAAATTAGTTCATATGATGAAATGCAACAGAATTGATGTTCCAGCTGCAAAAGGACTTCACATACCTGTAATAAAGTGTGTTTGTAAAGTAACTAAATAAACCAAAGAATAACTGCACAACTCCGCTCTAACCCGGCGGTGTAGGTGCAGGAGTTCCTATCGGTCCCTGCGAGTAAAGTTAGAGAATCCTGCATTTGTCAATTCATCTGTTTCTGGTTGATAAAAGATCCCACATCTGTAAAACAGCTGGAATGTAAACGATGAAAGAGAGATAATAAGCACAAATGATTCACTTCACCCGCCTATTTTTAATTTGTGGCTGCGCTGGAGAAGATTTAACCTCCCCGGTCAAACCGTGATGTCTGCTGCTCTCTGCATGCTTGCTGTGTTACTTCCTGTATCTCTGTCTCAGGAACTGTTGCTCTCCCTCCTCACAGCACTGTCCTCCCCTCCCTGTATTTTATTTTATTTCCTAAATTGTACTGTAGTTCATGTGAAAGATGTTGAAAACAAAAGTGAAAAGAAAAAAAAGTGCCGACGTACAGTACATGTACATTCATGCTAAGATGATCTGTATGTATGTAGCATTCGATTACACACAGCACTAACAAATAAAACTTTTTCATTTAAAAACATTCATGACTCTTAATTTATTCATGCAGGAAATTCAGCTGCTGTGTGTGCTTTCTGTTTTTTAATTTTTAGTGTGTTTTTATGATTTTTCTTTTGCATTTTAGTTCTTTGTCATATTACCTTTAAAATCCCCCCCCTTTTTTTTTTTTTCTTTTTACTGTTTTTACTTATCTTGAAGAAAAAAATGCTGCCAACAATTAATGTACACAGTTCCCAAAGAGAGGATACTAAAGAGAGACTAAACAGTCCATAAAAGGTTCGTTTATTCACACCCAACCAGTGGAAGAGCAGATTCCAGTTCAAGAAAACATCTTTTCGTTGATTCATTGTTCATGTGTGCGCCATAACGTTTTCCCTTTTCTTCCCTTTCCCCATTTAGTCCAGTCATTCCAGGATCTGTATATTTTTCACCAGTACGTTCATGAAACAAAAGTGTGATTTTTAATTAAAATCCCTGTTTTACAATCAGCCACAAATAAAATTACAACCAAGAAGAAAAAATAAGACTCAGGAGACAAACGGCTCTTTCATGCAGTTGATGTGTATTTTATATCATGTTTACTGTTTATGTACCAAATATCTGCATCTTTGCCTGTTTTTGCAGAGGATGACAGGACAGACTTCTCCTTCTATGGACCGGTAAACATCTTGCTGTCTCATGTGTTACCCGTTAACACAGACAATGAAGGAATAAACATGATCATTTAAAATCTGATATCCTACACGGGAATAGTTACTGATGACAGAAGCTCCACCTCAGTTCTTTATTTAACACCTTTATAGGTGCAGCTATTTATTGAAACAGTTATAGTTCTAAAACACTGAGAATATTTAGTCTGTGCAGCTTTATTCTTCACCACAGCAGCTTAAAATTCTCCTATTGGAGAGGTTCATCGTCATTCCTTTAAGTCGTCTTCTCCAGGCTTCTTGAAGAACTTTCCAAAGCTCCTCTTTGCCTTTTGTTGTGTTCACTGTCCAGATTATCCAACGCTGCTTCAGTCATGTTGAGGTCTGGAAGCTGTGGGGATTTGTCCCTCTGGTAGCCTCAGATTTTAAGGCCTGGTTTTGTGTTATATGGCGCATTTTAGCCTTTTTCTCCCTACTTCCCTTTCTAAAGAACGACTTCCCATCGCCACATTTCCCAAGTCTGCAAAGGCGTCATGATCAAGTCCAGATGCATGTCGCAGGTAGTTCCAGGTCTGGCTGGATTTGTTCTTCCTCAGAAAATCACTCTCAGTTCCTTTTCTTCGGTTGTATAGCTTTTTTTTTTTTTTTTTTTTTTTTTTTTTCTTCAGGGGATGTTTACACTTCTTTTGCCATTCACTTTCCCAGTTTCCCCAAACCTCTTAACCATTCATAGGGGACTCAATGAAATTCCTTAAAATTAGAAATTTTAGCCTAAAATTGTCCTGGTATGTGTCAGGACCTCCATTCTATTGTTACATAAACAAAAAAAATAGTTTCATGTTGAATATGAAAGAAAACGAAGTGATCAAAAATAGTCTCTTGCCCCATAAAGGGTTAAGGGCACATTGCGCACAGGGCTGAGATATGTCAAGTTTTCAGCGAAAAGCTCTGAAAATCTTAAAGTCAGACTCTTTAACTTTTTTGTCTGATTATTTGTTCATAGATTTAGCTAAAGAAGTTGTGCAACAAGCTGTGTGAGGAGCCTAAAGGAACAATTCTTTATTTGCTCACCAGGGCTGGAGGAACCAGTTTTCAGCCCTGGAGTTTTATATTCAAGACCAGCCCCCCTCTTTATGATGTGGAATAAACTGGTAAATCAAACATACTTACAATCCTGCAGTTTTATCTGTAAAAATAAAAGTCTGATCTCCTGTATTAATTTACCAGATTACTAAAGAAATTAGTTTCCATGCTTTCATACCTCCCTTTATGAAAGACCCGTCCCTTGCAGTTGGTGCTTTAGTGTTATGATCAATTCTCAGACGTTTAAGGGAGTTTGTGGTTTTTACACACACATCAAACTGTGCATCTTTGCTGATCGTAGAGCTGAAATATCTCCATCTTTTCTGTGTGTCAGACTGATCACCCAGCAGTGAGTGAAGCAGTGCTGCAACACGATCCTGCTTCAGGTTTTGCACTTCTGTCAGGCAGAAGTAGTTCTTACCCATCCTGCACTTATACACTGCTAAAAAAAATAAAGGGAACACCTAAACAACACAATGTAACTCCAAGTCAATCACACTTCTGTGAAATGGAACTGTCCACTTAGGAAGCAACACTGACTGACAATCAGTTCCACATGCTGTTGTGCAAATGGAACAGACAACAGGTGGAAATTATAGACAACTGGCAAGACACACCCAATAAAGGAGTGGTTCTGCAGGTGGTGACCACAGACCACTTCTCAGTTCCGGTGCTTTCTGGCTGATGGTTTGGTCTTTTTTGAATGCTGGCGGTGCTTTCACTCTAGTGGTAACATGAGACGGAGTCTACAACCCACACAACTGGCTCAGGTAGTGCAGCTCATCCAGGATGGCACATCAATGCGAGCTGTGGCAAGAAGGTTTGCTGTGTCTGTCAGCGAAGTGTCCAGAGCATGGAGGCTCTACCAGGAGACAGGCCAGTACATCAGGACACATGGAGGAGGCTGTAGGAGGGCAACAACCCAGCAGCAGGACCGCTACCTCCTTCTTTGTGCAAGGAGGAACAGGAGGAGCACTGCCAGAGTCCTGCAAAATGAGCTCCAGCAGGACACAAATGTGCATGTGTCTGCTCAAACAGTCAGAAACAGACTCCATGAGGGTGGTATGAGGGCCAGACGTCCACAGGTGGGGGTTGTGCTTACAGCCCAACACCGTGCAGGACGTTTGGCATTTGCCAGAGAACACCAAGATTGGCAAATTCACCGCTGGCGCCCTGTGCTCTTCACAGATGGAAGCAGGTCCACACTGAGCACATGTGGCAGACGTGACAGAGTCTGGAGACGCCGTGGAGAACATTCAGCTGCCTGCAACATCCTCCAGCATGACCAGTTTGGCAGTGGGTCAGTAATGGTGTGGGATGGCATTTCTTTGGAGGGCCGCACAGCCCTCCATGTGCTCGCCAGAGGTAGCCTGACTGCCATTAGGTACCGAGATGAGATCCTCAGACCCCTTGTGGGACCATATGCTGGTCCGGTTGGCCCTGGGTTCCTCCTAATGCAAGACAACGCTAGACCTCATGTGGCTGGAGTGTGTCAGCAGTTCCTGACACACGAAGGCATTGGTTATGGACTGGCCCGCCCGTTCCCCAGACCTGAATCCAGCTGAGCACATCTGGGACATCATGTCTCGCTCCGTCCACCAACGCCAAGTTGCACCACAGACTGTCCAGGACTTGGCGGATGCTTTGGTCCAGGTCTGGGAAGCAATCCCTCAGGAAAACATCTGCCGCTTCATCAGAAGCATGCACAGGCATTGTAGGGAGGTCATACAGACACGCGGAGGCCACACACTACTGAACCTCATTTTGACTTGTTTAAAGGACATTACATCAAAGTTGGATCAGCCTTTAGTGTGTTTTTCCACTTTAGTTTTGAGTATAACTCCAAATCCAGACCTCCATGGGTTGATATGTTTGATTTTCATTGATAATTTTTGTGTGATTTTGTTTTCAGCACATTAAACTATAGAAAGAATGAAGTATTTAATAAAAATATTTCATTCACTCAGATCAACGTGTTACTTTAGTGTCCCCTTTATTTTTTTTGTGCAGTGTATATTTTTTATTGTTCATGATTACAAAATGTACAGACTTTCAGGACAAGGAACCACTTTATCCAGAGTAAAAAAAAAAATGTCTCTGAGGAAAATGAACTACCCAAGCTTTAATGCTATGTGTATCATATCAAAACATACTGTTTCTAAGACCTTTGCCATCATTTTATGGTAAAATCTTTGCTCAAAACCTTATTGTATATGATCTGATTCTTGTTTTTTGTCCGCTGTGGATATTTCTCGCATCAAAGTAATTTTTAACATATAGTAATCAACGGTACATGTATGCTAGTTATTAGTATTTTATTCTAATACATTTTATTAAAGGACCAAATAAAGACTTCAGATTTAAACAATTCTATTTTCAGACAATTATTTTTTCTGACAGGTTTTAAAACACAGGTGTCAGACTCCAGCCCTCGAGGGCCAGCATCCTTCAGATTTTAGTTGTCTCCATGCTCCAACACACCTGACCGACATTCATAAATAGGTTGACAAGACGCTGCTGAATCTGTTTGATTTGAAACAGCTGGGTTGGTGCAGGGAAACAACATAAACCTGCCGGACACCGGCCCTCAAGGACTGGAGTTTGGCCATAGACTGTATATAAAAAGATGGACGTAACCTCCGTGACGTCACCCATAGTTTTCTGAAAAGCTGAATTGAAGCTCGGTGGGCGGTTCCTACCATGGCCATCTTGGCAGAGGCATGCGTGTCGTTTCGTCAGGAAAATACATATATGGGCAAAGAGGGGAGGCTGTGAGTGTCATGGTGGATGATTGACATCGAGCAAACTCCGAGCTTTCTGTAGCTAAGAACTAACCGAGCTAACCCTGAGATAACAGGAGCTAACCAGCTAACGGAGGTAAGTGGGTTAACGCTAAGTCACGTTGTTAACCAGCTAAAAACCACGGTTGTTCTACATTCTTCTAACTTGAAGCAGGAGTTCGGGTACATGTCAGTCAAAAAGGACACACCCCTAAATATATCAAACTTCGAGATTAAATTACTTTTAAATGGGCGAGTTAGAAAAAAAATTCACTCCCCACACAGTTGTCATGAAGGTAAACCTGACCTATTAAACCGAAAATGGATTTTTGTACCAGGCTTTAAACATGTTTATTTCTGCTGTGAAGTTGGTCTTTTTAATATGGGAGTCTATGGAGATTTGCTCTGTTTTGGAGCCTAGTGGATGAAGGAGGTACTGCAGTTTTATGCACTTCGCAGAGGCTTCACTTTTAACGGCCGGAGGCTCCGTCCATCTTTCTTATACGGTCTATATGAGTTTGACAAGGCTTGAGAAAGCCCCCGCATCCTGGCCACTAGAGGGCGCTGTAGCCCCGCTGACTTCCAGGGGGTCGCTGCTTCCATCTTCACCCCGGTAGCCAGCGGCTTTCACATCCGGGCGGCTCTCCTGCTCCTCATCCAACGCAATCCGCCTCCCTTCCCTGCGCTCTTGACCGGGGAGGTCCGCGGCAGCAGAACAAACTCCGGAATCCCGGGCCCTTTGTCGGCGTCTGGCACCGGGCCACCAAGAAGCTGCTTCCCCGCCCAGCCGGCAGCACATGACGCAGGCTCCGCGGATGGTGGCGCCCAGAGCCGAGCGCTCCCCGTCGGTGCGACATCTCCGCGCTGAAGCAGCATCGCCAGCTAACGCTAGCTAACAACATCGATCCCTGTGCTGCTCCACCCCCCCCTCTGCCTCCGGTCAACCCCACCACAGATCCATCACATCCACAGCTGATTGATAACTAGCGCCGGACCACCGAAGGCATCCCACCCCCATCCATCGTCCGCAAACTAGTTCAAGAATTTTACCCGCTTCTACGAGGATTTGGGCCCCAAAAAGAGAGTAAAGTCAGCCTAACCCGTGACATTTAGATTCCTCTGTTGCCTGGCAGGGGTTCATCTTTACTACCTCAGCAACCCGATGGCTCCCTTTCCTTCTGTTTAATCACCATTCCTGACTCTTCTCGCTCCCCTGGAGCTCCTCTACCTCATCCCGTCGAGGATCGCTGCTCTGCGGGTTCGGACATCTCTGGTTCTCATTCCGGTTCCTTCCCTCCACAAGCCAGCTGGCTGGCCTGTTTCACTTCACACCCACCCACACACACGGAGAGAGCAGCTTCCTCATTACCCCCCCCCCACCCTCCTCATCACCCCGTCCAGCTTTTTCCCCCGGCTGTCCACATCCCAGCGGATCTCCGTGACACCCGCCCCGCGGTGTCCGAGCCATGCCGGGTCCGGTGGCCGGTAGCAAGTCCCGTGTGTACACAGACGTCAACACGCTGAAGAGTCGAGAGTACTGGGATTACGAGGCCCACGTTCCCAACTGGAAGTGAGGATATTTCAGGTTACTTAACATGCATGCTTGTAGATGTTTTCTGCATCTTGAGGAGGCAGAGAGAGCGCGAGGCAATTTAGGGCTGTGACGATACGCTTCGATTCGATTCCGATTTTTTTGGGTGCCGATTCGATTTAAATTGCGATTCTCACAATTCTTTGATATTGCTAATTTTTGAAGATTTAAAAACAAAATAAATGAATATAACTTTTTTATTTTTCTTTATTTCAATGAGGAAAAAACCCAGTAGCCAGACCATCATTCTGCTTCTTTAATGCCTTAGAAGACAAGTAAAAAGATAAATAAAAACAATAAAAATGATCAATAAATTTTTTTTATCATGGATTATTTTTATTTATTTAAAAAAAAATCCATTTTTAAAATTGTGAAGCAAAAAAAAAAAAAAAAAATCCAGATTTTTGATTTGATTTTCCCACCCCTAGTGTCTGTTATTATCCGTGTAGCTTTGAGGGTGTGATGACTGGTAGTACAGCCTGCTGCTCTGCTGTCTGACACTTCCCTCTTGTCAGCTTCATATTTGTCCCCCTGTTCACCCCTCTCCTCTCTCTGAGGATGAATCCATCTCAGGAAGAACAGTCAAGCATCTTGTTTTTCTGTCTGTCTCCATAGCAACCAGGAGGACTACCAGCTGGTTCGGAAGCTGGGCAGAGGGAAGTACAGCGAAGTCTTTGAGGCAATCAACATCACCAATAATGAGAAAGTGGTGGTCAAAATCTTGAAGGTGAGCTGCTGAGGGCTTCTGGGAATATTTCTAACTAAGCCAGGCAGATGTTTCCAACCACATGGATGTAGGAAAGACTGCTTAAACACTGAAAAAATGTGGAAACCATTCCCTAGTTGTGGCATTCCTGGTCATAGTTGACATAATTAGCCTGTCGGTGAAGGAGGAGGATGATTTTCCTCTTTTTGTTCTGTGATAATTTACATGTAAACTAAACAACTAAAGCAAGCAGTCCAAAGCCTTTTGACTGATTTCCGCCAAGTTTTGTTCTGTTTACACAATAAAGTGAAATTGTTTGTCATTTTAATCAGGAAAATTAAAACAGCAAAGGCTTCATTTATAGAATGTTTGTCACAAAGTTCTGCATATTACAGCAAAACCATATTAAAAGTCTGGAAGTTGATATGTATTTACTTTTGACAAACCATGGTGAAATAAGACAAGATGGAAAAGGGGGCAATGCCTTAGGCTGTGATTTCCACAGCCTGGGGACCCACATGGTGAAAATAATCAATATTTAAATCAATATTGAAAATAATCATTAGTTTCAGCCCTAATTTATCATCTGGATGAAAACATGGGAGTCTGACTAAAAGTTTGGCTAAAAATGTTTTGTGTTAAACTTCATGTAAACCTCTGTAATGAGATGTCAGCACAGTTCAGTTAAAGTAATAGACATTTAGATAATAAGCAAAATCTTTTGATTAAACTGATGATGTGATTTAATTATATCAGTTTAGTGGTTAAGGAGAACAACATTCGGAAGATGATTTGAAATAATTAGATTTTTTTTTTTTAAAGAATTTTTCTACATTTTCTTACATTTAAGAAAGGCCTCTCCTGCTTGGTCATGCCAATGTACATAATAAAATACAAAATACAGAAAATTCTCACATGTGGGAACCAGCAACAATCGCATATCTGACCTTTCCGCCAGATGTAAATGAGCGACGCTTCAGTATAGATGTACGTCTGGCCCTAATCGCAGTCCTGCTTGTTAAACCAGCAAGCACATTAATTGCTTTTAGAAATCACTGGAAGGGTAAAAGAATTGCTGCCTGAGCAGTGACCTGTGAGATAAGTTAGGAGATCAGAAAGAAAATTAATAATACAATATTTCCACAAACATACATTTATTCATTACGTTGTATGTTAGTAGAGTCGGCCGGGCATGCTCTGTGAAGTGTGATTGGTCAGAACTGAGATCCTTCGCTTCTGTTCATGTGTCTCTTAGCTTCATTATATTGGGTCAGTACAGAAGATGTATTTTAGCTCCTCCTAACCCTTAAAAGTCACGATAGATCGCCCGCACTTCCACGTGCTATCACTTTAATTGTCAACTGTGTCATCCGCTTAGCCTTCAAGCGATTTATGGAAGTTTTCCAGATGTTTCTATGCAGTCCAGGAGCTTTACGGTCCAGCTGCAAATCCACAGTGAGGGATCCATGATAACATTATTTATCACATATTTGCCATCAAAATAAAATATCATTATTATATTGCTAAGACGTCTATTTAAATCTGAAAACGATGATGGAGCCTCTTCCTGTCAAACCCTTGATCAATCGGAGTGCCTATTTCTACAAAGGTCTGATTGTAAATTCTGTTTTAACGTTTGGGTCGCTCTTTATGCTGCTGTGTCTATTGATACTTTCATTCAAATCATTTTAGCTTCATAATCTGGCAGCTGAAGCTGTTCTGAAAAAAAAATATTTGGATGTTAACTTGGATTAAAAGGGTTCAGCTTCTACAGCTGTTGTAAAATTAGAGAAGCAGACTAGAAATGGAGGAAAAGCTTTGGAGTTTTAAGGGTTAATGAACAGTTTGTGTTCAATTTAATTCAGCTTTATTTGTATAGCGCCACTCAACAACAATGTTGTCGCAGGGCGCTTTACATGCACATCGTTTCAATCCAATTCATTCATATCCTATAATAGAAACCAACTGATTGCATTGAGACATGACTTCAATCCAATCCCCCATCCTGAGCTGCACGAGGCGACAGTGGGAAGGAAAAAACTCCCCTTTAACAGGAAGAAAACCTCCGGCAGAACCCGGCTCAGGGAGGGCAGCCATCTGCCTCGACTGGTTGGAGTGGAGACGACAGGAAAGACAGATCAACATGTACAACTGCATTTATTCAGGAAGACCTGCGGAAAAAAGGAGAAATAAGTTAGAGACGGCAGTATTGGCATATATTTATACATTAATACATGAGAGAAATGGAGTAAGGTACATTGCTACATAAGTAATGGTTGGCTAGACTACCCATAACTATAAGAGCAAAGAGCATAACCTGGACAGTTGGGTCCCGTACATGCAGACTCCAACTCAGGAGATGCTCACCCCCATGTCTGCATAACTAAAGGATGGCTAGACCAGTGTTTTTCAGCCTTTTTTGAGCCAAGGCACACTTTTTTCACTGAAAAATCACAAGACACACCACAAACCAAAATGTTTTTTGTTTGTTTTGTTTAAAAAAAAGTCCATATTATTATAAAGTCCATCTTGTCAAAGCCTCTTGAACAGAAATCCAATAAACACAAGAAGTTCAAGAATTTTATTATCTTTCATTGGGGCCCGTTTGGATGAACACAGAGCTGCTTTTTAGACCAATTAGGTGAAATTGGGTAATTTCTCAGGGCACACCTGATAGTGTGCCACGGCACAGTGGTTGGAAAACACTGGGCTAGACTACGCCTAACTCTAACAGCATAACCTGGACACTTGGGCCCTGTACATGCAGACTCCAGCTCAGGATATTGCATGGGATCAGTTGAAGGGACGCTGCTAAGGCCCCTCTTTGTCTCTGGAGCCCCTGATGTCTGACCAGAAGACCTCGTAAATTAAGAATAATTGTCTATTTTTTTTATTTTTAAAGCAGTTTGAAGTTTAGGTTTTGTTGGCTTTTAGCTTCCCAACATCTTCAAAAATGCGGGAAAAATAAAAAAAAAGGTGAAATTTTAGCTTCCAGTCTATTTTTTTAATGCTGCACCTAAATCTTGTGCCGATATTCCTAAAATTTTGGAGCATCAGTGTTGAAGATTGTCTGGATTTTTATGATTTGCTACTTTTGGTGAGTCAGCTTCTGTTGCCTGGTAACAATCCATCTCATGATGCAGATATTTCACCATGAAACACACAAGGAAAAAGAAAAATGTGGGAAGAAAAGCAGTCAAACTTCACAAACTGAATAATTGTGATGCAAGCCGGCAGCAGGAGGAAGCTCAGGCTTTTTCATGGATTTCAGACTTCTTGCCTGTTTTTTCCTCATCCAGCTGCTTTAATAAACGATGAGAAAATGCATATCAGAGCAACTGGAAGGAATCCTGTTCCGCCGGTCTGCAGGGAAAGCTGACCTCTAACGCCACTTTCCTGCAGCACCAGCATCTGTCCGGCCGCAGAGATTACAACCCAGCCTAGAAATGAAAGGAGGTGTCACAGCTGACGGATGAGGATCAGTTGTCTTTCATTTAAATGTAAACCTCGAACTCTGAGGGATGCTGAGGAGAGCAGCAGTGGGGTGAGGGCAGCAGAATCAGCAGATTCAGGCTCAGGAGAGGAAACGGACACATGTCGGCCTCGCCGCTTTGCATCTTAATGTTTGTTTCTTCCTTTTGCTCTAATCTGAAACTTTTGCTAAATCTGTCTGTGCTTGTGTTGTTTCTTTTTCTTTTGGACGAGTCAGCCGGTCAAAAAGAAGAAGATCAAGCGAGAGATCAAGATTCTGGAGAACCTGCGAGGAGGAACCAACATAATCCGCCTGGTAGACACAGTCAAAGACCCAGTGGTAGGCGCGCTCCTCTTCTCCGGGCTTAGTCATTTCTTTCCTGTTTGTTTGGTTTGTTGAGCAGATATTAGCAAACCAAGATGTACATGACTGATTTTGTGGGTGTATTTCTCTGTTTGGGGTGGTGGGGGGAGTTGGTGGAAGAATCCCGGGATTTGGCCTGGAAAGATGGATTGTTGAGGCATCTGCAGTAATCTAGGGGAAACTTTCATTGATGAGATGATGAGGGACCTCAAAGGGGAGTGGCTGCCCTCTCTTATCTGAGTGTGTCTTCTTGATATTGTTCTGCAGGAAAGCAGCAGGATAACACACACTCCGGCTACTTTATCAGGTGCACCGTGCTCGCTGTGGGTTAAACACCCCTTTTCCTTCAGACCTGCCTTCATTGTTGGTGTTGTAGATTAAATGTGATGTTGGAAACATTGTTGAGAGATTTCTCTCCATATTGACATGAAGCATCATACGGTGGCCCAGCAGCTGCTCTATTTGATGTAGATCTGATGACTTTGGAGGCCGTTGGAGGACAGTGAACTCATCGTCATGGTGGAGATGATGTGAGCTTTGTGACATGGTGCATCATCCTGCTGGAAGTTTCCATAAGAAGATGCTACACTGTGCTCAGAAAGGGATGGACATGGTCAGCAGCAGGACTCTGGTAGGCTGTGCTGGTTAAACCATCACACCAGCAGCAGCCTGAAGCGTTGCTCCTGACGGCAGGATGGATCCATGTTGTCATGATGTTTCCAACAGATTCTGATCCTACCATGTGAATGTGGAGCTGAACTGGAGACTCATCAGACCAGCAACGTTTCTCCATCTTCTATTGTCCAGTTCTGGTGAGTCTGTGTGAATTGTAGCCTCAGTTTCCTGTTCTTACTGACAGGAGGGTCTTCTGCTGCGGGAGATCCATCTGTTTCCAGGCTGGACGGGTTGCGGGATCTGACATGATGTTCTGGATATACTGGTTAAAACCAATGCTTGTTGGACTTCTTGTTGCCTTTCTGTCATCTCCAACCAGTCTGTCCGTTCTCCTTTGACATCAACCAGACATGTTGGTCCAGAGAACTGGTGCTGACTGGAGATTTTCTCTGCAAACTGGAGATGGTTGAGTGTGAAAATCCCAGTAGGTCAGCTGTGTCTGAAACAGTCCAACCAGCAACCGTGTTACTGCGGGAGGCTTTGGGCTCCTGCTGCCTCTGAAATATTTGAGATCTTTCTCTTCTGCAAAGGAACCACCATGTTTTTTAAAAACCACACCAGATGTCTCGCCACAAAAACTTTTCAGAGCTGATAAACCCCAACAAACCAGAAAGGCAGGATATTTTTAGGCTGTGGAGGCATTGTGACTCAGCCAGGCTGTGCTTCAGCGCCGTGGTGGAGACCCTGCAGGGTCTCTTTGTGTGTGTTTGTTCCTGTAAACAACAGGGGGTCAGAAAACTCCCATCACAGTCACAGTTTTTTTGCTTTTGTTTTAGACAGTTTGATTGAAATGCAGCTGCAGAAATGCGCTTGACTTGTCGAGCTCCGTGCAGAAGGTTCCACTGCGAGTCAAGTCAAAGGCCAACGTCGACTTAAAAAGACCTTTTCTTTTCTGCTTTATGTCCAAAATGACACATCTAAAGTAAATGAAGTATATCTTCATAATTACAAGAGCTGTGTGTATCACTTTGGTCTAAGATAAAGCTGAGACATGTCAGGTCACTGCACAAGAGTTGGGATTTATATACGTGTCACCGGAACTTCACCTGGAACTGGGGTTGTCTCGACGCTACGATGATGCTTGATACTATTTTTGCTACTACAACACAGAGGGAAAAATACCTTTTTAAAAAAAAATAAAGTCAGAACAGCGCAAATAATCACAACTTATAGGAGGAAAGTCTAAATTAATACAAGAAAAGATGTTAACGGTGTGGAATAATTGCATTACTTGAAAGCTCTGTGAACTCGTGCAGATATGTTCTCCTCAAACTGCTCACTGTAGACAACAGGTGTCAAATTCCAGCCGGTATCCTGCAGGGTTTTGTTGTCTCCCTGCTACAACATACCTGACTGATATGAATAAACAGGTTGACAAGAAGCTGCTGGATCCATTTGATTTTAGTCAGCTGTGTTGGAGGAGGGAAACATTAAAAACCTGGATGCCGACCCTCCAGGACTGGAGTTTAACTCCCCTGCTGGAGAGTAAAAAATCCAAAACTAAAAGAAACTTCAACCGTTGTTAACAAGTACACTGTGTTCGTTTAGTGAACTGGTTAACAACTTGCTCACCTCCTGAAACACCCATGGATCCATGGATAATGCGGTTCTGTTTGGAGTCGTGTCAACGTGAAACGTGGTGAAGCATTGCTTCAAAGCCCAAACAGAAGTTTTACTTTCCAGTATTTTTACCGCTACAAGCTGGTTTTGACCGCTGCCACGTTGAAAGTGCGTCTCCAGTGTAAACAATGGGTCCACCAGGTAGTTGCTGTAGAGAGAGGGGCTGCCCGCTGCAGTGCCAGTTCAAAATGGTGAGAGGAAGCCGTTCTAAAAGCAGCGTTTAGGTATCAATACCCGTTTTTATTAATATCTCAGCTAGATACTACATTCTGGTATTATTTAGTATTTAAATATTAGGGCTGTGACGAAATGCTTCAGTCCCGATTAGATTTGATTCTGATTTTTTTGGGTGCCGATTTGATTTAAATTGCAATTCTCATAATTCCTCGATATTGCCGATTTTTTTATTTTTATTTATTTATTTTTTTTTGTAGACTAAAAAAAAAAACCCCAAAAAAATACAATCAGGAAAAAGCAAGTGAGTAGCCAGACCATCATTCTGCTGCTATAATGCCCAATAAGACAAGTAAAAAGATCAATAAAAATGACAAAAATTACATCATGGATTATTTTTATTTATTTTTAAAAAAAAAATCAACATTTTTAACAAAAAAATTGTGAAGCAAAAAATCCCGATATTCCGTTTTTCCACCCCAAGTTAATATCTTTTTTTTTTTTTTTTTTTTTTTTTAACACTACCTGGA
The DNA here is from genome assembly GCF_933228915.1 of Telmatherina bonti. NCBI lineage: Eukaryota > Metazoa > Chordata > Actinopteri > Atheriniformes > Telmatherinidae > Telmatherina > Telmatherina bonti. Next base: position 10,811,177 of record NC_136620.1, read on the forward strand.
AGACAGTAGAAATAGTAAACGTCTTTGTTGTAAATGTCTTTACTTTCAGTGAAAAACAGACAACAAATAAGTTAATCTAGGAATGAGTGACGTCATGTGTGACGAGGAACTGGACCACAGTAGAAGCTAAAAAAAAAAAGGGATCCTGAACAGTTTTTCTCATGTTTAAATAGAAGTGTTACACGGCCGCAAATGTTGATGACGGACGCCTCTATCAATAGTCAGAGAATCTGGGGGAAGACCCCACATTCATCTTAGAAACACCATGAGGGTCCAGAAAGACGTAAAACCCAAGATGGTCTACGATAGGAAGAGAGAATACTTGACTATTAAACCTCCTTCATCTCCATGGAGACGAGCAGGACCTTCACGGTTCATTTCAGACGGAGGCAGAGTGGTGGAGACACATCCGCAGTTTTTTTTTTTTTTTAGAGCTGGAAGAAAACTTTTCACACAGAACATGACTTCTGATTGGCTGCTCGCTCCCACAGTGATGAGACAGTCATGTTGGTAGTCAGCTGTCACCTTGCCTCTGCGGTTTGCTTGAAGTGGAGAAATGAGCAGGTCCAACACGGCTCTCTTCATGTTGTCCAGACACTCCCATGTAATCGCCTGCAGTTGGAACTTTATGTTACTTGGATTCAATTCTCCGTAGAGTCTTTCAGCTGGGTGATTTTGGTACGTTACACGTTAGGATTGGTGCTTCCTGATAAGAGATCTTCTGCACTGCACGCATCTCCTGCTGTTCCCTGTACTGGGGGGTCTCATCAAGACGAGCGGGGCTGTCTGTCCGCTGGCTGAATCTCTAACAAGCCACATGTTTTCTTCCTCCTCTGTCTCCCCGTGCAGTCCAGAACTCCCGCGCTCGTCTTCGAATGCATCAACAACACAGACTTCAAGGTACAGTCGCATCTCTCTGCGTGTTTGATTCCTCTTTGCCTTGTAAGATGCAGGAAGTGTGAGGGAAGGTGAGTCCTGATGCAGCTGTGTTTGGTCTCGGCAGGAGTTGTACCAGAAGTTGACAGATTATGACATCCGTTTCTACATGTTCGAACTACTGAAGGTGAGACTTGTTTCATCAGGATGCCCTGTTGGTGTGTTAAGAGTTCATAATTCATCATTCTGATTGTCTCTTCTGATGTGTGTGTGTGTGTGTGTGTGTGTGTGTGTGTGTCAGGCTCTGGACTACTGTCACAGTATGGGAATCATGCACCGTGACGTCAAACCTCACAATGTGATGATCGACCATCAGTTAAGAAAGGTAGGTGGTTCCTTATATAGTCATCTTTTTTTATTTTTTCATCTCTCACTCCCACACTATGAACATTATCTCGCACCCCCCACCTCGCCTCCCGCTTTCTGTCTCTCACTGCTTATTTTCTCTGGCTTTTGTTATATATTTTCCTGTTTTGAAAAGGAGCTGGGTTTGCATTAGCGTAGGCTTTTTTCCACACGCGGCTCTGGTGTGACTGCGTTAGGCGTGAGCTTCTGAAAATAACACAACATGTCATTTCCACCGGAATAAACGAGCCTCCTGCTAATAAGCCAGATCATGAAAGTCCTCATTGTCTTTATTCTGCCGGTCTCAAACCCTTAAAATGTGTTTTCTTTAAAGGTTTAAAGAGCTGATCTTTTAAATTTATGCATCTACTGTACCAGCCTTTTCCATGTCACTTTTAAAGGTGGTGGCAGAGTGGACTGTCAGATTTTTTGACGCACTTTCAAAACCCCAAATATGATTTAAAAAAAAAAAAGGGAAAGGATTTAGAAAATTACAAATAATTTATTTTTCTTGAAAAAAAGAACACCGCCCCCCCGACGTGACATAAATGACCTGTCTTCCCTCACCGTTCTTACGCTCATCAAAAAGCTAAATAACAGACTTTAAATAAAAATCTATCTGTGTAATATAACCTAATATACTAAAATATAATACCAAAAATAATTTAACTTACAAAACAGCCATTTCTCATAAAAGAACAAAAACGTAAATGACCTCTAGACTTACGATGCAACGTTTTGGTGTTTTGTGTCTCCTGAGCTGCGCCAGCTGTCCCATATCTCATCATCCAGAGAGTAACTGTCGTTGAGACACGGTGGGCACAAAGGTCCTCGTCCACCATGTTCACATTCACCACAAACATCAACTGTAGCATCACTCTGTGAATGTCCTTTAACTTCCAGATCCACCTCCAAAATGTCCTGTTTAATAATTAAAATGGATCACAGCAGTGTCTTTTTAATATGATGACACGTTTCACTCAGAAATGCAGGTTTTGTTGTGGCCGCCTGGTTAATAAGACTCATCAGACCCACCTGGAGGGTTCATCCGATGCAGTGAACCGCATCTTAAAATGATGCCTCAGTAGGTGGAAGTTTGCTTTATCAACTGTAGGAGGAACAGTGATATAATTGTTTATTTTACGGTGTACCACGTTCCTCTTTAACCACAACGGCACAAGGACGCGTGTCCCGACGCGCTCCTGGGACCAGACTGCACCCCGCTGTCCGTGTTCGGGAGGAATTAACGACTAGTTTATGCATTAAGTTGTTTTTTTTTTTTTATTTGAAGCTCATCATGTGGTTATTTATAACTAATTTAACTCTCAAAAAAGGTTTCAGTGCACATCTTTATTATTTTTTCATTCACATTTTTGTCATGATGCTTATCAGTCATCTGTTATCAGTCTGTGTGTGTTTGGACACGCATGTCTCATGACCTTTTATGGGCATTTTCTGGCCGTTTGCGATGCAAAGTTGAGCCAGCTGGTCCGGCCTTTCAACTTAGGAGAGATTGGTGTTCACCAGTCTAAGAAGAAAGATACGAACGTTCACAAATCTGACGGCGGTCCAGGGTGACTTACAGGAAGTCAGGCCTTGTTGTAGCAGAGAGCCCCGTGCGTTTAGGAGCATTTCGGCTCATCTGTCAGGACTGTGGAATGTGTTTAGAGGCGTTTAGACTCGCGCCCGGCCCTATCTACTTTCCATATACAGAAATCGCAAAAGACATCTTTAGCAGCTTATGAGTTAAGAGCAAATTCAAGAAGATTCGTAAGAAGAAGTTGGTGAATGAGACCATCCGTCTCTTCCTTCAAATGTATAAGACTGGACATTAAAGGTTCCTGAAATATCAGTCCGAGCTAGGCCTGTCGCAATAAGCAATAAGTCAATTAATCTCACAATAAGAAAAAATGTGCGTAATAAGTTTGCTGGATGCAATCATTTTCATTAGTTTTTCTTTTCTCGAGTGCCACATTGGTTTCTAAGGCAATATTAACTAAACACAGCAATACAACAAGCTTCCATCTGCACTTTTCCCAGCACTTTGGGGCAAAAAGACCTTAACAAACAAGCTAGCTCCATCTTCCCGACAGTCCATGATCACTGTGTGTTTAACCAACAGATAAATACTAACAGGACGGTGCAACATGAGTTGCACTCAGACAGTGTGGTTGGTAAAGCCATGCTGCCCTTTAATATTATTAAATAGGTGACGGTTTGGAAAAATGTTGCAAACATTTCACAGCCAGTATGAATCGCCTGGACGAACATACGTGTTACAAATGGCTTTTCCACAACTTAATGACATGAAAAATGACATTTTACCATTCCACCTCTGGTCAGGTCCCAACATGTCCCCTTATATGAGCTTTACCATAGACTATGTAACCATGTTACATGGTGTTTAGAGACCATATGTTCCAGGAAAAACCCTGACCTGTTTTATCTGACTGGGAACTGGATGAGTCTAGTCTGCACATCGAGCTAAATGTTCTGTAGAAATTAATGTTGATCTTTGAAAGCGTATACTTACATTATTATGGCTTTATTGTTATTTTAGTTGAAAATGGTCTCGAAATGACAACAATAGTCGCTTAGCGCAATATTATCGTTTATCGCAATAATTTCTGAGACAATTAATCGCATGGTAAACTTTGTTACCGTGACAGGCCTAGTCTGAGCTTCTTGGTTAGGCCTGTAATGCCTTTTACTGTCCTGTGGGATGACATTTGGGACGATCACCTCTAGTAATACGATACACAACTGTTTTCATTGTTTTATCGGAATTTTATCATACAATACAATTTGTTGTTGGTCTTAATCCATCCCTTATTTCTTGATATTTTACTTCCAAACAGCCAGACTAGCTTGCAGTCTCTGGAAGTGGTTTTGAGCGACAGTTCTACAGCTTTTTAAAGGTATTTTAAGTTTTTTAGTCCAGTCTTTGTACCTGATTGGCTCCTAACTCAAGGGATGAGCCTGTGTTGTGTTTACAACAAGATGTTTTTAGTAAACAAGCAGTTTTAAAGTTGGCACTTCAAACCAGCCAATGTGTTAACCGGAATAAAAACCCAGTTCCAGGCTGGGAAAACAGTCGTAAAGTTGTTTTTGTTTTCTGCCTCGGGACACTGCTGGTCACCGACTGTTCCAGGAATGTGGATAATGAATGTCAGTGTGCTATAAAAATGAGTCAGAAGCAGTTTAAAGTGTTGCTTTAACCCCTTAACATTCACAGTAACAAAAAGAGCAGAGCAAGACATTTCTGTGTTTTTCTGTGTGTTTTGGACAAGAATTAACAGAATGAATATTTTTTTTAGTAATGTTTTGACATGTTAAAAAGAAGAATTCAATATTAATATAACGACAGCAAAAGGGTTGAAATATGAAACAGTAGTGTTATTACAAACACTTAGTTTGGGTTTTAAATACCCAAACCAGCTGGTAGAGATGCTCTAACTGGTTTATTTCCACAATTTTAAAAAAAAGAAATTCATCAAAGTCCATGCAAATTTACCCCTGCTAAATGGTAGACCAGGACCTTAAAGGGTTAAGGAAGGAAAACGGGGAGTAAAGGCCGCGTTCTGCCAAGTGACACACAAACTGGACTAAAACTCAGGCAACAGTTCCGATAGTGGGATTAATACTCTTCAGAACTGGGACCTAAACGTTACAGAGGATTGTCTTTGCAGAGGACACAACAAAATGTGTAAAGAAATGCGGGATGTGGTGGGACTTCTGCACAACGATGTAATCCTCAGTTTCCTCTTCTCAGGCAGCAGGAGCATCTTTACTACGTTAAATCACAGTTATACGGGTTTTGACAGAGGCTTGGAGAATTTTAATCCATTATTCAGGACTGGTTTCGGCTTTCAGAGAAGAGGGTTGGAGGGGAAACTGTTTCTTTCTTGCTGCTCCAAAGTGCACCAGATTAGTTGGATTTATGTTAATACCTGGTGACTGGGTGGACCAGTTTAAACCTTTGTATCGCTGCTATGAACTTGGTGTCTTTTTTTTATTTATTTATTTTTTTCGAACTAAAAAAAAAAGGACTTTTAAAAGAACAAATATTGCGTACAACAAACAACAAATAAAATAAGCTTCTGAAGTTTGAAAAAGGGCCAATAAAATACCTCTAAATCACTGGATGTTTTCAACAGTAGTGTGTTCATTTTATAATGTAGTTTGACACTAAAACACCCAATAAGTTACTAATTAAAGATGATTTCTTTGACTTTTGTAGCTTTTATGACCATTCTGAATAAACTAGCTTAACAGGGTGTAAAATCAGGTCTGTTAGGTGTGTGTGTGTGGTATCCACTGAAAGCACAGAATCTCAGCTAAATGCTGATTAAAGTCGTCTCTGTATCAACTCCTGTCCTGTGCTTTGGACATGCCAGATAGCACTAGTAAGAGATGCACAACCTAAAAATCATGATACTTTGCTCTTTCTTAAGGATGACGGGGAACTCCATTGTTGGTGCTGCTCTGGAGCAAAATGCACCAACAAGCCTGAAATCCTGGACATGCGGCTTCCTAACTCTGATCTGGTGTTGTGTGTTGATGGCTCTGCTTCTCGTGGCCTAACACAGGGTTAGATCGGGTGGCATTTGCTGCATGTACTCACTGTGAGGCTGTTGGTTCGGGTACTTTGTCTAGATGTTACGCAGCCCAAACAGCAGAGACGAACGACATCTCCACCAACAGCACACACCTCAGATCACAAATCTGTAGCTTTCATCAGACGGAGTCGGAAGCGAAACAAGCCAAAGTTATGCTTCACTTTGAAAAAAAAAACATCATGGACTGTCCCGACTTTGTTTTGGCTCCAAAACTTTAACTGTATTTATGGAAAAATCCCATTTTCCAGTGTTTATCATTAATTTTCTGCTCGGTTACATGGCCTTGATCGGACGAAGACGGGTGCCAGTCATGCCGTGTCGCTGGTATTTCCCTCCTTACTATTAATGATCGTGAGATGGATGTAAACCGGGTGACATCAGCATCATTCTGCTGTATCCTACAAATAAAACAAGGGTCAATCATGAAAATCATCCAGCCGAAGTCGGAGTTACGAAGCTGACCAGTCTTACAGAAGTACATTTCTATGTTTATGCATACATAAGCAGGATGCATAGATCCACCGGTTTGTGTTGATTTCATCAGCTTTTTGCTACTTTCGTATAAAATGACACCCCAAAAGAAACGTTCACCTACGTTAGAAGTCTTAGAGATGATCTTAACGACAAAGTGGGACAAGGTTTTGTGTCCCAGATTCCTGTTCCGATCATGTCCACATGTTCATTCTTGGCTTTATTGAGTTTTTTTTGTCCTCTGCAGTACATTTAAAAAGCAAAGCAAGGCTGCTTTATTTGTACATTTCATGTGCAAGACAACTGTGTTTTACATAAATCATTAAAAGCATCACATCGAAGGATTAGAAGGAGAATTTAAAAAAATAGAAACGTAACTAAAATATAGAAAGAAACAGACAACAGAATACATACAGTGAGGATCTGTTTATACTCAGGGTGGAAGGAAGAGCCGACCCAGATGCTCTGAGAAGTCTTGTGGCTCGTATGAGGTCTGCTGATCAGATCTATATTCTTGACCGGAACCATTCAGAGCCTCGTGATCCAGAAACATTTTAACGTCATTCTCTGGCGAACAGGAAGCCAGTGTAGCGATGTGAGAACTGCTGTCTCATGTTTACTTGTTCTGGTCCTTGTGAGGACACAAGCAGCAGCATCTGGATTAGCTGCAGTTGTCTTAAGCCCCCTTTTCACTGACAGGGTCTAGTTGGGCCGCAGCTCTTTTTTATTTTGTGTGTTTCCACGTGCGAAAATTGGAACAGATACCCTAATATCCAACCCAACGTGTCCTACTTTTTTGTTGCCCTTTCATTGGGGTATCAATCTAACTGATCTGACCTGAAAGGAAGGAGCTTGACACATTTCAGTTTGTTGATTGGTTATAAAAAAAAGAAAGAAAGAAAATACTTCCTTTACCTGCGATGGACTGGTGACTTGTCCAGGTTGTATCTGCCTCTCGACCAATGATTGCTGGGATAGACTCCAGTTTCCCTACGACCCTTCATCGGACTAAGTGGTTAAGAAAATGGATGAATGGATGGATGGATGGATGGATGGACTGATTGATTGAGCCATCAGTCTTTATTCTAGGTAAATTCTTTATGTAATAAAAAGTTCCATCTTCTGTTATTTAAACACAGTAGTATCTGCAGTGATGGAATCTTTAAGTAGTATTTTGACACCAAGGTGGTTTTCATAAGGTTTTATTTGCAGAGAAATAATAAATTATTTTGGGTATTTTAGTTATAAGCATGGAGTAAAAAAAAAAAAAACCCAAAACTTTAATACATTGAGCATCCACTTCAATTGGGTACATGTTCCTATAGAAAGAAAAACTGAGCTGTTTAAGAAGCCTTAGCCTTTTTTTTTAAAAAAATCATTAGTTATGTTTTTACACTAAACCCTGATTCCTTTCTTTCTTTTCAGTTGTAAAAAAAAAAGTCTAACTTAGATGTGAAAACTGTGAAAGAAAATCAGAAGAGAAATCCACTGATTTCTGGATGAAGAAAAGCCGGAAAATGTCTGAAAGAAAAACAATCTGTTTTGTCCAACAGGGGGCAGCGTTAGACCACATTAATGAAATAACCCAGGAAGAAGAAGTTAAAGCAGCTTTGAAGATGAAAGAAGAAATGTGTGTGTTTTTTCACAGCTACGCCTTATAGACTGGGGTTTGGCAGAATTCTACCACCCGTCCCAGGAATACAACGTCCGAGTGGCCTCAAGATACTTCAAAGGCCCTGAGCTGCTGGTGGACTACCAGGTAAAACACACACACACACACACCTACACACACCTGAAAGCAGACAAGTCATTCAGCTGCTGCTGTTGTGACATGTGGATAATTATGGCGTCTCTGTTCTCATCATCGGCAGCGCTGTTTGATGACTTTGTGTTGCAGATGTATGATTACAGTCTGGACATGTGGAGTTTGGGCTGCATGCTGGCCAGTATGATCTTTCAGAAGGAGCCTTTCTTCCACGGACAAGACAACTACGACCAGGTACCTGTGGCACACAAGCAGCTCCTTATGTCAAACAAGGCAGATGAAGAAATTATATGATAAATTATATTATAGTAGTATATATAAAGTGCACTGTACACACAAATATAAATATTAAAAAAAAATAAAAAAATAAATATATATATATATATATATATATATATATATATATATATATATATATATATATACACACACACACACACACACACACACACACACACACACATATAAACCTATAGGATTCTTGCCCTGGTGTTTGTTATCTCTGTGTTTGAAGATGGGTTGGGATAAATAACACCTTGAATGTCCCAAAAGGAGGACGGTACCTACATGCTTTGCAGTTAAAGTCCCTCTAGATGCAACGTAGCTGATCTCAAAACCCTCACACACGTTACCTTAAAGTTTTATTTATTTTCTAGGGTCCTAACCCTTTTAAAGTGAACGTAACAAAATAATATAGAAACAGAATAAAGTAACAAAAAAGTCTCATTCCAACTAAATTCCCTTCTGCTCTCTAAACAAGTAATAAATATTACAGAGTTAATCAGAATTTCTCTCAGAGAAATCGGATGGAAAAGGCTGCAGGACCTCTACCTGGACTTCCTTCTGGAAGCTACAGTTGTGCTCATATTTATTCATACCCTTTCATGAAAGAAGAAAAAAAAAACAGCTGCCTGTAAAATAAGCTGAAATTAACTAAAGTAATAATAAATAAAAATTTTATGAAAATCATTACGTTATTTTCTAATTCTGGTCCAATAGAAATATTTTTTTAAATAATTTAAAAATTAAAAGAACATTTTTTCTTTCACTCAGTTAAATGAAAAAACTGTCTTATATTGCAAAATTATATTTTTGCAAATTTTTAGTTATTGTTCCTTTTTTAAGTCTCAAGTTATTTGAGAGACTGTTGTAAATTCAGCCTTTTCTTTAATGAAAGAGTATCAATAGATATGAGCCCAACTGTACATTATAAAGAAGTTTTTTAGCGTTTCTTCTGAACCCGACTGTAGAAACGCACAATAAAACGTCTAGCTAGCTTTGACTTCCAGCTGCTCTTTATCAGAATAGCTAAAGTAAATAATAATGTGACTGTGGAAATAAAGAAAGAAGCATAATTCTCCAGATCTTATCATCTGTATAACACAATGTTCAGATAATGCTGCTGAAGTCGTCACATTGTGCTGAAAGCTCAACCCGAGTCCTGAACAATCACAACATGACAACATCTCATTTCAGTCCTGTATTACATTGTCTTTTCCTGAATGTGTTGATCTGCCCCTATGTTTCAGACATAATCAGATTTAGAAAGGGATTATATATTTAGGGATCTTTATGATTAATTGATCAGGACATTTAACACTATGGTTAATTTTGAAATCAAGTAATGATGACACCCTAATCCACTGAAGCCGTTTGTTGTTTTTCCAGCTTGTGCGAATTGCCAAAGTCCTGGGGACAGACGAGCTCTTCGGCTACCTGCGGAAATACCACATCGAGCTGGACCCGCGTTTCAAAGACCTGCTTGGACAGTAAGTCCACACTGGCTCATGTAGGATGGGGGTTGTGCAGAAGCCAAAGCATCAGCGCTAAATCTTCCCTCGTTCTGGAGCTCCTTCCTGCACTAGTTCAGTGTCAAACGTCCCACATCTGGCACTAACAGGTGTTTCTCATGGCGGGCTACAGTCATCGTTGAGCTGTTTTCACACAGGCGCTTACGTTTCCAGAGAACGATTTGTAGTTGGGTCTGTGAGCTGTCTGAACTAACCAGCTCTGGAACGAGGTCTCGCTGCAGACGCGGCCACCTCCAAGGGCGCAGCTTTGGTTTTGACATTGATAGAGACATGAAAGTGTCTCATTGAGGCCTCTGGAATACGAGAGTTTCTTTTTTTCAGGAACCTGCACCAAAAAAGGTAATTTTTTTTATCTGTACTATACTTTGTGAAGGTCAGATGAACAGTTCAGGATAACTTATGACTAACGCAGTCCAAATCACACCTCTGACCCGTCTCAGCCTGTGCCTGCCTCAACATCTCCCCTCTCCAGACTGGCAGCTTTGATTCTGTCCCAACAATAAAACACATTCATGTGTGCAAAGAAAAGTCTTTACTTGGTCATCACCTCTATGAATTACTATAAATAGCAGAAAGAACATGATTTCTTTATTAATTAAGCTCTAATGTTGGTTCACTGTAAAACAACTCCTTTCTTTTCTTTGCTCCTGGAGTTCTGACTGAAGACAGCTTCTGTCGGCACCAGAGGTGGCAATTCCTGATCCGGAAAGTAAAAGTCCAGTCCGGCAGCTGTTCCGACCAGTCACCAAACCAGCTGAATTTAATGAGCAGAGTTTATCTGCCAGATAAACGAGCCTCTTAGTGAAAACATCTGTTCTAAATGTACAGGTAGATCCAAAAAACACAGCAGGACTTTTACTTTCTGGACCAGGAACTGCCACCTCTGGTGAGCACCAACCAGAACACAGGAACAGAGCCATTCATATCAGCTGAAATGAGTTATAAGCTGGAGTTAAAGCAGCATTGTTGCTGGTGGAGAGTTGAGATCTCTCCGCTGTTCTACAGAAAGGAAAATGATCGGAGCAGCTGAGGAGTTGCTGGATATTGATGGAGAACTGTCCCTTTAATGCGTATCTAATTCTAGGAACATCTGCTAATTTCTCCTCATAGCTTACACAATGTATGCTTTTCATATATGCAGCTCCTTCCAGGGTGCAGAAATCTGCATTAAAGCCCCAGCAGCTGAACCAGTATGACTGTTTAACTTTGTATTTCTGAGGCTGTATGACCCAACAGCAGATTTGATGGTTCCTGCAGTCCGTCTGCAGCAGACAGACTCTTTATGGGTGGCAGTGATGTGAAACTGTTTTACCTCTGCAGGCAGAGCAGGAAGCGCTGGGAACAGTTTGTGCAGACAGAGAACCAGCACTTAGTAAGTCCTGAAGCCTTGGACCTGCTGGACAAGCTGCTACGCTACGACCACCAACAGAGACTGACGGCCACAGAAGCCATGGAGCATCCCTACTTCTGTAAGCCGCATACAGGAAGTCAAAACGTTTGCATGGTCTTGGCCTCCAAAAAACTACTAGAAAGAATGATATTTTTCACCTGTTCTGTCCTGCAGACCCCGTAGTAAAGGAACAGTCTCTGTCGAACTCTGACAACAACATGGTTTCCAGTGGCAACACTACAGCGCGATGAAAGGTGATGGTCTGAGATGCCGTTAATCCATCAGGAAGTCATTCAAACTAATGCCGCCATCACTACACCTCCTCTTTCTACAAAAAAACCCACATTTTTCTTCTTAGACTCTCGTTCAGATTCAGTGTTTTCGCTTCTGCTGTTTCCTGAGGACGCTGGTGTGTAACTCTGCAGGCTAAACTGAGATGGATAGCTTGTCTCTTACATAAACTAAACAAGTTTTCCTGACATTTACATCACATCCAGGTTTGCAATCCAGCCACAAAATGTGGGATTCATTCAGAGACTTGATGGTAAATCCACAGCGATCCATGATGACACCTTTATTCATCACATTTTCATGATAATAAAAAAACCCACTGTTGCTCTATTTTAACCTGGAAATTATCTGGAAGAATCTACAAAATTATTTCACACCTAAGTTTGGTTTCACTCTGCATTTATAAAAAATCAAACCACCTGAACAACGTAGATGTAACTCGCTCGCTTGGTAGAGCCTGTCAAAAACTTCACGTACCGAGGGTCCATAGTGACAGCCAACGGGGCCCGAACACCAGACATTATCCACAGACGATCCCTGGCAGCATCAGCTCTGCCGTTGCTCTGGAAACCGGACCATCTCAGGCAAGACGAAGCTCCGGATTTACAACTCTGCCGTACTTCCAGTCTGGCTCTTCGGCTCGGAAACAAAAACCCTGGCTCCCAGAATAGATGTCTTCGACAGCAGAACCGTAGAAAACATCAGATGGTCCCAGAAGGTCACCAATGAGGTGTTCAGAGCTCGTACGTGCCAGGCAGAGCATCTTGCCTGGCCGCGCAACGTTGTACCTGCTGGTTTGGTCATGTACTCCACCTTCCCTCTGACCACCCGTCAAGAGCCCTTTTCCAGTTCCATCCACAGGCTGCCGGCTGGAAACGGCCGCGAGGCAGGAGCCCTGGATTAGGTTAGACATGGTGGAGGTACTGCCTGAAACGACCTCCGACCAAGAGAGAAGAATCAGACCAGTTGTCCAGGACTGAAACGGACGACTTTCCCCTTCAGCTACCTGGTTGACGTCTAGTAAACAATGGAGCAAGATTTTTATGGGGTCTTTGGGTTTCTGTTTTCACCTTGGTGCTCAAACCTAACACAGTTTTTACCAGAATCCGTCCAGTATGGACCGCAGGAGAGCCAGCGACATGTCGCTCTACGTCACTTCCTCTCTCTGTGACTGGATGGCTGAGCTTTCACATTACTCCAAACAAAGCGTAAAACCAGTGGATGCAAAACATGGTTTGTTTAAAGACCAAACAGCGCCGGGGAGAATACACCCGAAGACCTCCATGAACAAAGACCAGGAAAACAGGGAACCCTCTTGGAGCCAGGGCTCCTCAGAGACAACCTGAGGTGTGACGTGAGCAGGACTGGAGACTGGAGTTTCAGCACCCCGTTTCCAACCTTCTCCAACTAGACATAAAGATAACATTAGGCTTTATTTGTGCCGTAGTAGGAAAATTCAGACACCTTAGCAGCTCCAGAAGAACAGAGCAGTAAGAAAAACAACGCTGTGCAACAATATTTCTAATAATGATAAACAAAGATACAGATCATACGACTGAAAGAGGAATAAAATAGAATAAAAGGTATAAAATCTGAATAAAAGCAGGTAAAGTCTCAGCTGATGTGCAAGTGAATATTTTGCTAGTTTGTTGTGCTTATAAGTAGAAATGAATACCAGCATGAGCACTCCTTTATACATGAACAGTGTTGAAATTCAGCCTTTTAGTTGTTGTTTTGTTTCTTTTAGATCTATTTAAGCCTGGGAAAAAAGTCCTCCTTCATGTTAACAGCAGCATTTCCTCCAGTTTAGGGGTAAACCGGTTCCTCCTCTCTCAAACTAAGTAGATATATTCATGAACTGAACAGACTTCAGCTTCAGCATGAAGGATTTAAGATGCACTTGTTGCTGTTTTCTTCCTCACACCTGTTCTTTTCTCTCTTTTCACAGGAGTGGAGGAAGAAGGACGTTTGTTACCTCAACTTTGTACCCGGTTGTGACAGTAACTTTAACAAGTGTACAGTGACAATGGATCAAAGTAACTGACCAGTTACATTCTCAGACATGTGCATACGGATACACACATCAATGCAAGCACACTTCTGCAAACACAATAAATGCACACACACACACACACAAACACCCTCCTCCTCTGTGTCAGTCTGTGATTGGCTTGTTCTGGTTCCCTGTCCGACAGCCCGACCAGTGAGCTTGAAGCTGCTCCCCCATCGTCCTTCTCGACTGGTCTCTAACACCCCCCCCCCAACTCAGTCTCATCTATGTCAACAGAGACAAACTATTCTTAAAGACAACTCAGTCCCTCCTCCTTTATATCACCCTCTTCTACGATTGCATCAGCATGGAGAATGAACTGGAGTGTGAGCTTGTACGAGTCCCAACCCCGCCTCCCCGGTTCAGGTCTGACTGACCATTCATCTTCCCCCCTTTCCCTCCTCATCCTCCTCTCCAGCAGATGACAGGTGTCTTAACACTACTCCAGATCTGAAAGTGGCATGGTGGACTCTAGATAGAATGATGATAATTATAATATTAATGACAAATAAATGATTTTTATTTAGATGAAGCGCCTGTGTTGTAAGTGGATTTATTGCATATTATACTGGTTTTTATTTTGCCTTTATATTTTGGATGATTTAGCCTCCAGTATATTTTAAAGCAAATCAGCCACGCTTAAAGGATTAAAGTTTACCCGAAGAAAATATGGATTTAAGTGTTTATCTAAAGGTTATTAAGTAGTATATATAAAGTAATTAATGTTATGAAAACCTCATTTTCGGAAAAGTTGGAAGTTTTTTAAAATGCAATAAAAACATAAACCTGGAATTTGTTGATTAGTTTGAACATTTTTTTAAAGTTGTACAACAAAAGAATTATTTTCAGTGTATTTACTGGTAAACTTTGTTAAAGCTGTTAGTTTGAGACAGCGACATGCTCTAAAAGAGTTGGCAAAGGAAAAAGGGATATACAATGCTGCTGTTTTGCAGATACCAGCAGCTCTTGCCAGGTAAGGGCGTCACAATTGGGTATAAAACAGGGGCGTCCATCTGTTTCTTGAGGGCCACAATCCTGCAGGTTTTCCATGTATCCCTGCTTCAACTCACCTGACTCAAACTAATCATTTGCAGAACTTCATTGGCTGTTTGATCCATTTTATGGAAGACAAGTGTGTTGGAACAGGCATACATGGAAAACCTGCAGGGTAGTGGCCCTTGAGGACCAACTTTTGGGACCCCTGGTATAAAGGGGATGTCCACTAAAGGGATGTTAAACTTTGATCGTCTATGGCCGCTGTCCTGAAGGTTGGAGGTGTTTCTCTGCTTCAACACATCCGACTCAACTGGTCTTGGTACAGAACTTTACAGATCCAGGCCAAGTTGCGTAAAATAAGCTAGACCTGGTTTGGTTTCTTGAAAAATTTTATATTGTGTTTTTATCATTCAGATGCAGAAAATGTGAGTTCTGAAGAGAAGAAACGCTGACGAGAGCCGCCATCAGGGCTACCTTTTGAAAACCTTTTGGGGATTATGGCTACCTGCACTAGACCTCTTTTAGATGTGTAACAAAAAAAAAAACAAACAGGATCACTGCTAACATGGAGAAAAGATAAGGGACAACATTGTCTCATTTGGCTAGAACATCTGAGAAATTAATGAAAGATCCTCAAAAACACCTAATACCTGTTTCTTTTTGTCAAACCCAGGCAAGCCATTAGAAACTGATTATTCCAAAGTGGACTCAGCACTCTCACAAGTAACCTGGTGTTTCCAGTTTAGTACAGATAAGACTGCAATGAACTATCGGGGAAAACTAAACAGCCACTCAGTAAATGGATGACTCAGCACAGGAGAGACAACTCATTAGGCCAGGATTCAGCTGTTTTTTTTCTGCATCTTTGTGATAACAGATGCATGTTTGAAGACAACAATGTTAAAATTTTCAACAGACAAGTTATCTGAGTAGGAAGTCAAAGAGCCCATGTATAGCAAAGCAGCGAAGCCTTTTCTCAACAGAGGTGGACTGAGAGATCATGTCCATAAACATGATCCTTGTAGCTATTACACGGAGCTTGGACTTAAAAACATCAATGTTTCAGACTACCCATGTGAAATTTCCTGCTTTTTCCATCAGAAGATGCTATCCTTGATGAGAATAAAATGTATTTAAGAAAATAAACCAAATTAGTTAACTTCACTTGTCTTGGATACAATGATCTGGATTAATAAACCCAGTACATACAAGCAGTTCCCTTTAGTCAAGCACTGGTTTCAGGACACGACAATCACTGTAAAGGGGCATTCATGCTGTCCCACACATGGGACCACCTCCTGCAAAGACAACCCGGTTGAAGGAGTCAGTCTGGCAATCTCACCAGTTGAGAGGGTCTTGGCTGCAGATGAAGCAGGTCTGGATAGGTCTGGATCTCAACATTTTGATTAGATTAACCCTGACCCTACTGATCACTTCTTTTTTTTTTTCCTGGGATGCTAAATCTATTGTAGTTTTTCCATTTGCCCAGAAGGTGGTGATGTTTGCTATCTATTGACGTCTAAATAACCACACCCATTGCTCGTATAGCCCCGCCCACTTGCCAATCAACCACGCCCATTTGCATCCAACTCCGCCCAATATCCAGCCCCGCCCCATTCTCCATGCTGCAGCATGGAGAATGGGGCCAGTTTGCCCAGTGGGCCACGTCACCAGAAATCTACCAGGGTTCCACCACCAGCTGATAAGGACATGTCGCGACGGACGTCAGATGATGCCTCTTAGGAAGCCTAAAGTGAGTTGAAACATGTCAAAGGTAAACAAAACAACGCTCCTTTCTAAAAACACTCTGATTAAAAAAGAAAACTTTATATTTAAAAGCTGGCATACACATAATTACCCAAATCAAATTAGTGATGGAGCTTGACTTCTACACAGAGGGTGGGAAAAACTTTGATCTAAAGGGCAAAATGCTAAGAAAAGAAATGATGTTCCTCTCTGATGCGCACACAGTGACATCAGAGAGACATTAGAAATAAAACATTTTGACATTAGTAATTTGGATGACCAAGTAGAAATATTTGCAATAAGTTAAAATAATAGGCTTAGAAAGGTCAACTGGTTGTTTTAGAGTGCAGTTTGTGACCCTTGATGTAGTAGTAGTTCAATGACTTCTCCCCATTGCAGTTCTGGCTTACAGTCTGGTGGTGGCAGACTGATCCTTGTCTGACCACAATGACTTTCATGGCTAGCTCCAAGCTGGGCAGCTGGCAGCGGGACTGTGGTGTATCTCGGTCTAATCATAAGAAATATCTGACTTTCTGCTTTTTCCTATCTTTGTATACAAAAAAAAAAAGGCTAGTTACAAGATTTAGTTATCCCCATTTTAATGTTGGATCTTTAAATTCAATTAACACAAAGTCGATCCTTGAGGGACGCTGTCCTGCAGGTTTTCAATGTATTGCTGTTCCAACACACCTGGCTGACATTAAATGGATCGAACAGCCAATTAAGTTTTTATTTGAGTCAGGTCTGTTGGAACATGGATACATGGAAAACTGGCAGGACATCGGTCTTCGAAGACTGAACCGAGACACCCCTGAATTAACAGGCTTGCCAGCCTCATGTTTAAATTAAACTGGATCCTGTAGCTCTAGTCAGTGCTAAGTAACTTGGATACTGAGGAAGTCTTTGAGCATCCATATCGTTAATGTTTGGCTCCATCTTGAATACGTTTGATCTACGGTGTAGTGACTAGAGCGTTAAGTCACTCAGCTGGGTGGGGGGAAAGATTTAGTTTTCAACGTGCTTCTAAAAAAAGTCCAGAGTCGCTGTCCATGTTGGGTGAGATTCCCATTCATTTTCCATGCTGCTGATAATAACTTGACTGATTACATTTGACCAAAATCAAAAGGGTGCAAATAACAAAAAAAAGGTCAGAATGGTAAAAACTGTCATCCTCCCACACCCAAGCTAACTAAGAAAACCTGCAACACCTGTGGCTGCCATTTAATAAACCTGGTGTGCCTCTTTACTGCCACCCACTGTGACCATACGAAACAAAAACACAAGTGAAGAAATAGACAGCAGTGGCTACTGTCCGGTCTCTGTCCGGTCTCTGTCTGCACACACACACGCACACACACACACACACACACACACACACACACACACACACACACACACACACACACACACACTGCTGAGCTTTATTCTGAAAGTTCAACTGTAAAGGTGAGCTACAGTTTCCACACAGTTTTGTCAGCAAATGAATTATTCTGAGATGTAAATAAACCTGTGAAGGTCTCTGTATACAGAAACTCTTTCATTTCTCTCTTTCCTTTGATTCATGTGAGTCCACCTCGTCTGCATGCCTTGTCACCAGTTTCTGGTCATTCTTTTCTTGTAATGTTACAAAAATGATAAAAAAGTTCATGGTTTTCAGATAAATAACATGTCGTTTGCTGATTAAATTAGGCTGTTATCACCTTGCACTGTTATCACCTTAGATCTCCAGTGGCTACTCAGGATCAGTAAAGTTATAAGTGAATGGTTTTAAATGTCATAATATGATACTAAAACTGTTTCCAATGCCCTTCTTACCATTCTTGCAGTTGTATATTTATCAGTCTCTTATATTCCAACATAAAGACATGGAAAGTTGGAGATTGTTGTGAGGACATTCAAGCTAAAAGTAGCTAAAGCCTATAACGGGATGAGGGGTGAAATTAGGATTTTGCTGCATTAAAAGGCTTGATTGTCTACATTGTCTCTTTTCTCTTTACACACATGTGAAGAGGAAACCTTTCTAATAGCGCAATAAATGGTATCATCAAAAAATACTTCGAGAGGCCACAAGCAGTCAACTAAAATCATGAAATCCCTCTTCAAAGCATTTTAAATTAGTGATCAACATCTTTTCTGACCTCAACTGGAAAAATGGTATGATGGTAAGAAGAAATCCAGGTGTTTGCAGTTTGCTCATCTGATTTACCAGATGGAAGGTCTGCACAAAAGCTGTGGGAATGCTGGTATTCAAGACAACAAAACATTTATAAAAGACTGGTTAAAACAGAGACGTCAGTCATCAAGGGCACTGATTTGCAGGTTTTACATGTTTCCCTGCTCCGATACAGTGATTAAAAGGAAAGAAAAATAACCTGAACAGTTTACTGTTAGCTTCTCAGCAGTCAGCCTGAGTCAGGTGTGTTGAAGCAGTGTCTCTGAGTGAAGACATCTGTCCATCAAAGTTAGTCTCTGTGGCACATTCACAACCACCGTCGACCAAAATGAAGAAAGAAGCATAAAGTCACTTAATGAGCTTAAAAACAGCTAAACTTATTATTTTAACCATGTAAAAAACAGTGTCACATTTTTATACAGTTATTGGGGCATTTTGTATCACTTTATAATGAAAATATTGCTCATAATCCCTTTGAACTCAACCCGATACTTGTGTTCAGCTTTTTAATAGATACCAGGAAGGAGTAGGATTACACTGTATTAATTTTGACATATTACATGGTAATAAAAGGCAAATTTCTCCTTAAAAAAAAAAAAAAAAAAGAAAAGTTGTTTGTATATTTATGTAAAGGGCCAAATAAAGACCTAAAAAAATAACTTTAATTGCATTTTTTTCATGGGTCGAGCCTTAAAGGGTTGATAAAAGCAGTGAAAACATTAAAAAAAAAAGAAATTGATAAAACAAAAATAAATAACAGCCTAGTCATGGAGAACGTGTATATGAAAAATGAACAACAAAAAGTCTTGCAATTGTGACTTAGTTCTCACTAATTAAAAAGTGATTAAAAAGAGCTGTTCAAAGAACTGATTTGTTTATTGACGTCACATCTCTATCATGGAGGTGTACTGATTATCTGCTGCATGTTACTGATGTGTCTTCGCTAACACCATACACATTGCATGAGAAGCATATTTTACTATCAGAGATAAAATAAATTCTTTATGCACTCAACCCCAAACTCTGTTACCATGGAAACGCAAAGCCATGACTCAATAAAACATGGTTTTGGAGGTCTGTTTGTGCCGCGGACCTCTGTGTTTTATCTGTGCTGCTGAATCTTTTTAAGTTATCACTGAAAAGCAGCGTCCTGTACAGGTCACCACCATTAGCTGCTGGTCTTGTTGTGTGCGGCTCTGAAGTATCATCTTCCTCCTCCAGCAGAAACCAGAGCTTTGGCTTCCTGTTCGACAACCTGACTCCTCTCTCATGTGCAGGTGCACTCTGAAACAGGCACATACAGCATCCTGCATGAAACATTCAGCAGCAGACTTGTCCATTCAGCAGTGGCTACTGTCCGGTCTCTGTCTGCACACACACACGCACACACACACACACACACACACACACACACTGCTGAGCTTTATTCTGAAAGTTCAACTGTAAAGGTGAGCTACAGTTTCCACACAGTTTTGTCAGCAAATGAATTATTCTGAGATGTAAATAAACCTGTGAAGGTCTCTGTATACAGAAACTCTTTCATTTCTCTCTTTCCTTTGATTCATGTGAGTCCACCTCGTCTGCATGCCTTGTCACCAGTTTCTGGTCATTCTTTTCTTGTAATGTTACAAAAATGATAAAAAAGTTCATGGTTTTCAGATAAATAACATGTCGTTTGGGATAGACAAACTGTAACATTCTGTAAACCAGATGTTACTCATAACCAGGTTTGGATTAAAGATGAGGAAAAGATACAAGAAGCTGATCCAGAGGAGGGATAAACAGGAACATTTGCATATGTGGACATGTACACTGAAACAACAGGAAAAACTCTTTTTTTGTTGTTTACAAATTAATGTCATTAACAGTTCCAACACAGATTGCAAAAGTTGCATCAAAAATATTTCGGAAGCTGTGACTGAGCATCAGAATGGGGCAGAAAGAGGATCTTTGAATGTGACATGATTGTTGGTCTGAACTATTTCAGACACTTCTGATCTGCTGGGATTTTCACACACAACCATCTGTAGTTTACAGAGAAATATCCAGTGAGCAGCAATTGTCTGGACCAACACTGATGAAAGTGGTCAGAGGAGAATGGGCAGAAGCACTGGTACCTACCAAGATATGCAGAATATAATGTCTGATCACACAACACGTCCAGCTGGTCTGCAGCAGCAGAAGACCACACCAGTTGGCTCCGGTCAGCTAAGAACTGCTTTCAATCTAGAGTTTAAACACGATGCAGTAGTTTTCACCAGAGGTCTGTTTGGTATGAGCGGCAGGAGAGGCAGCAAGATATCCAATATGTTGGTCTAGGATGTGTCCTACATCAGGTTTATTTCGGGAGTGTCCAAATCCAGTCCTTGAGATCTACCATCCTGTAACTTTTAGATGCAACCCTCCAATGCATGTCATCCAGCTCCACATAGGGCTTTTCGACCAAAGAAGAACCAGCGCTGGTGCTAGAGCCAGTGCTTAGGTGGTTCAGCTTCGGTGCTAGCTTCGTCATCGCCTGTCACCAACAACAGAAATCAGGATCTGGATCTAGTTTCTTTTGGGTCGTCCGATGCTGCTGCGTTGCAGCTCCTTTTTCTGGTCCCAAGAAATCTTCTGTAAAATTTGTCAAACTCATTTATTGTAATATTACTTTTGTTATCATTACTGCATTACTCCATCACTGTACCTGATTAAACTATGACATATTAAGGATAATATTGTTGCACATCTATCACAAATATACTGGGTTGTTCCTGTTGTTTTATTGTTGAAGGATTACTATTGTTGTTATTGATATTATATCACTTCATCACTGAGGTGGGATTATATATAAGCTTATGCTTCTACCCACTCCTTTTCAACGATTTGTCATATGTTGTTTTTTTTCTCCTTTTTTTCCTCAGATTTGTGATTATGTTCAAATAACTTTTCAAACCAAACAAACAAAAAAAAAAAAAAAAAAAAATTCAGCACTCATATTTTGGCCAGGTAACCCCACAACCAGCTGCTAACCCACACAGTGATAAGCGGTTCCAAACTCTGGCCCAGCAGAGAGTTGGTGCCAGGATAGAACCGGTTTTGAGAAACAGAAGCTGTTTTCTTAGGCAGTCAAAAGCCAAAGAACCGGTGATAAGTCTGGCTCTGGAACCATCTCGGTCGATAAGCCCCCAGAGGCCTGAGCTAATCGTTTGATTCAGAAGGGATGCATGTAAAAGTAGCAGGATGGTGGATCTCATGGACTGGACTGGACACCCACTGGTTTGTTTGCTTCACGCTGTAAACACATTGCTCACCCACAAGTGAAGCAAGACCCCTTGTTTCACGTGCGCATTTACACGACTCCAACTAAATCGTACTATCCATGAAAAAGGACCAGAGTTTAAACTGATTGAAAAGAATCAGTGTGACTGCGCCATCCCAGGCTACAATTCACACAGATTCACTCGTCTGATGAGGCTCCATTTCAGCTCCACATTCAGAAGGTAGGATCAGAATTGAATGGAAACAACACAAAAGCATGGATCAATCCTGCATTGTACCAATGCTTCAGGCTGCTGGTGTAGTATTGTATAGTATTGGGGATATGTCCTTTACATACTCTGGGTCGCTCAGTACCAACATGTCATGGTTTAACCACCCTGAGTCCTGCTGCTGACCATGTCCATCCCTTTCTGAGCACAGTGTAGCATCTTCTGATGGAAACTTCCAGCAGGATGATGCACCATGTCACAAAGCTCACATCATCTCCACCATGACGATGAGTTCACGGTCCTCCAACGGCCTCCACAGTCACCAGATCTCCGTCCAGCAGAGCAGCTTTGGGACACAGTGGAACGGGAGATTCTCATCATGATGGACTGTGTGATGCTTCATGTCAACATGTAGCAAAATCTCTGAGGAATGTTTGCAACACCTTGTTGAATCTATGCCACCAAGCATGAAGGCAGTTCTCAAGAAAAAAGGGTCCAAGCCAGTGCAAGTAACAAGTGCATTAAATCTGACTTTTGTAACAGTTTTTCTACAACTATGTTGTATTTTGCAAAGGAAAAAGTTGTGTTTTTTAGCCTTGACAATTAATCCCATTTCCATCTTTTAGCTTGGATCATGTAAACTGTAAGCTTATTGTAAGTTTGTAGGAAAGAACTATAGTTTGTTGTTTTTTTTTTAACCTTTAATTGTTAAACTGTAATGTTTTGTTCTGTGGACCAACACATCTGCCTTGAACTCCCCACACTGGGTTTGTTTTTGATTCAAAACACAAATCATTCATTCATTTTCCGAATCGCTTAGTCCGTTTAAGGGTCGCAGGAAAGCTGGAGCATGTCCCCACAATCATTAGTCGAGAGGCAGGGAACACCCTGGACAGGTTGCCAGTCCCTCCCAGGCCAATATAGAGAGACAAACAGCATTTCACTCTCACACTTACTCTTATGGACAACTTAGAGTAACCCAGTGGTTCCCAAACTGGGGGGCGGGACCCCCAGGGGGGCCCAGAGTTATCACAGGGGGGCACGACAAGGCTAAATAAAACTTAGGAGTTTTTGCACTGGATAAATTAGTAAAAGTACTCATGGGAAATGATGATAAATCAACAAGAGAGACTTCAAGTAATAAAAAAGAAGAACAAACTATGATGGAGCATTTCTGTCCCAGCTTGACCAGTAATAACCACTGGTGGGTAATAATGAGAGCACAGACTTTTGCATGTACCAAAATATTATCATCTAATATGATGAAGTATGAAGCCAAACAAGTTACACCCCAACTTGGAGACTTTTCATCCTGAACACAAAGAAAAACCTGCAGGTTACTTTAGAAATAAACTATCCAACCATCACATATAGCAAAGTTGTTTTTACTAAAGCAGCACCGTCTCATAGAAAACTCACCTGAAGCAGGTTGCAGAGATTCCTGGTTTAAAATGTTTCACACTGAAGCAGAGGAATCGATCATAATACTGACACGGTTTTTATTATAGTTACCGACAATACATCCACTAAAACTAAAGACGCATTTCTTAGTATGTTTCTGTGGTTCATGTGACGGGAGGGGGGGCTCAACATTGTCGTCGATGAAAAGGGGGCCCTGCAGAAAAAGTTTGGAAACCACTGGAGTAACCAATGAATCTAAGATATATGTCTTTGGACGGTGGGAGGAGCCGGAGTCCCCGGAGGGAACCCACGCATACATGGAGAGAACGTGCACACTCCACACAGAAAAGTCTGTTTGAGCATCCATGCAGCGGAGGATCAAACCAGTGACCTTCTTGTGAAAATATTTAACAGACTGATGCACGGTCATGTAGTTGCTACTAAATGAATTTCAAAATGTTCATTTGATGTCATTTTTGTTTTCTGTAGCTTTCATGCAGACAAAAATATCCGATGGACGGTCTCAGTTCGTGAAACTTTATTGCACAAACGAGACACTGCAAACAAAGATCAGCTGTTTCCCTGATTAACTTTTCATTTCAGCCAAAATGATGTTATATCTCAAACATGGATGTTTCATCATATCTTTAATGGTATATTTTTGTCTTAAACAAGCAAACAAACGGGTTTGTCAGACTGATTAATAGTCTATAAAACACAACAAACAAATCACATTGATGAATCAGTTCTACAGAAGAGATGGGTGGTGTTGTAGCATCATGGAAGACCTTAACCGTGGTCATGAATTTGGACAATAAATAAAAACAAATCAAATTCATATATACATAGTTTAAAACATAGATAGCTTAGATTATTTTTTTTATCTTTCAACAGTTTTAGAGGCAGTCCACTTTCACGCCATCCTCTTCTGACGGACCACAAATCAAGTGCTTAACAACACCCTGGGTCACACAGCTGGGACTGGGACTGATGGTGATCTCCCACATCACTGCGACAGATAAAACTGGGTGGTAAACTGGTTTCCGCTGGGTTAAAGCATTGCTTGCGGTCAGCCAGGTCTTCTGGGTCAGCCAACACGTTTTATGCTGCGTTTGTGCCTGAGACAGCTTGGGATGCATTTCTTCTCCGACTTGGCACCAGGAGACGGCGGTGCTGGAGATGCGGACACCTGTTTCCTGTGGAGAATCCAGAGAGAAACCGGACACAGAGGCAGAGAAATAAGAGGAGGAAGTGAGATTGAGTGTTTGTTCTAGCAGGGACACGACATGCTGAATAATTGACAGCAGACTCCTGTGGCTGGTAGAAACACCTGAGTGATCGCAGTCCAGTTTAGAGCGGACAGGACCGGCACAAACACGACTCTTATTGTTCTCTGCTCACATAACTGCAGATCTGGACTCTCAAAGCCTTTCTCCATGAATAACCAATGATTATGTTACCTGACTCATAATTACAAACAACTAAAATATCCGATTGCATGGTTGCAGTTTTAACTGGTTTTCAGCCTTGCATGCAGGACTTCAGTGAAATCCAGTCCATCTGATAAGAAGCCCAGTCATTCACTGGAGTTTTTAAACAGAAGAAGCTGGTTGTATGGGTTCAATAGCCAATAAATAAATTATTCTAAGCATTTATTATAAACTTTATTTAGAAACGTATAAACCAGTCAAAGCATCATTAAATAATAAACCAGTTTTAAAACCATTAGTCAACAACAGCTTCTAATCTATTTAAAAACATCTTTATAAATTAGGAACTTTGTGTTTTTCATGACTTATAATTCCAACAACATCCAACTTTCTCATATTTACATTTCTGTCTTATAACCTTTGGAAGGGATCATTTTTTTCCCCCCCTAAAGGTCTGTCAAAGTCTTTAGAGTCTAAAGACTTTGACAGACCTTTAGGGGGAAAAAAATGATCCCTTCCAAAGGTTATAAGACAGAAATGTAATGAGTGAGACTGTCTAAACTTTAGACAGTCTCACTCATTACATTTCTGTCATAGACAGTGGCGGAGCCAGACTTTCATCCATGGGGGCCCAAAGTTAGCTCAGTCTTTATTGTGGTGGGGTGGGGTGTAAGAAAGAAAAGGAA
This sequence comes from Telmatherina bonti, assembly GCF_933228915.1. NCBI lineage: Eukaryota > Metazoa > Chordata > Actinopteri > Atheriniformes > Telmatherinidae > Telmatherina > Telmatherina bonti. The sequence continues at coordinate 10,836,757 of NC_136620.1, forward strand.
ATAGTTGTGTTCCTCTCCCTAACACACATGGTCACATTAAAGAGTTCAAATATCGATACAGTAACCAATAATCAAATTCAGTTTTATTTTATTTGACAAAATAAAGTCATGGCATTTGTTCTGTTTTTTTCATTTTAAATGGATTAATTCAGCTGCTGAAACCTGGAAATAAAAATGTTACATGATATTCTAGTTGCTTTGTGTGATTTTCACATCAGTGGAAATAGTGTTCAGTCAGTGGATCCTAAATTAAGTCAAATTGTGACTGGGTTCGAGATATCTGCAGACACTGAAATGCAATCCATTAAAATCGACATATGGTATTGTGATCACACTGGTGATCCCCCCCCCCCCAGCAGGAAGCTGCCAGAACGGCTGATACTGGTTTGTCTGATCTGTGTGCTTCCTGGTTTTAAATATCTCTCTTTTTCGTCGTGCTTATTTCTGCCTTTACAAATGACACTGGCTACACGATATGTTTCTCCACATTTTCATGCTACTTTAAAAGCAACTAGTAGCCTTGCTAGTCTCCTGCTTAAATCAAAGTAGATCATCCAGCTCTGGCGTAGTCAGTGCTATAGTTACCTGGATACTGAAGTACTCTGAGCATCTTTATAGTTTATTTTCAGATCAAATGTAAAAATTGTGATTAATTGAGTTGATACCAAGCGTGAAAAAGTGAAGCCTATGCGGAAGTGCATAAAACTGCAGTTCACCCTTCATCCACTAGGGGCTGTAAACAAGAGCAAATCCCCATAGACTCCTATGTTAAAAAGACCAACTTCACAGCAGAAATAAACATGTTTACAGCCTGGTACAAAAATCTATTTTCAGTTTAATAGGTCAGGTTTACCTTCATGACAACTGTGGGGGGAGTGAATTTTTTTCTAACTCGCTCATTTAAAAGTAATTTAATCTCAAAGTTCGGCATATTTAGGGGCGTGTCCTTTTGATTGACAGGTACCAATCTCTGGCTTCAAGTCAGAAGACCTAGAACAAGCGCAGTTTTTTAGCCGGTTAACAACGTGACTTGGCTTTAGCCTGCTTACCTCCGTTAGCTGGTTAGCTCCTGTTATTTCCAGGTTAGCTCGGTTAGCTCTTAGCTACAGAAAGCTCGGAGTTCGCTTGATGTCAATCCTCCACCATGACGCTCACAGCCTCCCCTCTCAGCTCCACCTCTTTGCCCATATTTGTATTTTCCGGGTGAGACGACATGCATTCCCTGCCAAGATGGTGATGGTAGGAACCGCCTAGCGAGGTTCCATTCAGCTCTTCAGAAACCTATGGGTGACGTCATGGAGGCTACGTCCATCTTTTTATATGCAGTCTATGGTTTGTACACATTTCTAGCGAGCTCTGCACCAGTTTACGTGTAAAACATAAAGAAATCGGGAGTGTTTCAAGACTTTTTCACAGAACTCCTATATGTGGTGCATTTGGTGTCATTGGGGAGGTGATGCTCACCTTGCAGCTGCAGCTTCTCTTTTCTTGACCTGCTTCATCACTTTCAACATGCGACAGATCTGTCGCAGGGTCATTCTTGGTGCTTGACAAACCAGACGGGGCCGCGGGGCACAGCGAGGACCCCGATATGTGAAGAGCGACAGGCAGTTTTCACATCCAGAGTCTCTCCTGAACAGATCAACGCCTGCATAACAGGATGCAAACTGAGAGAGAGAGAAAAGAACTTGTTAGAGGCAGCAAGTGATAGATCAATACTCTGGAGCAGATTCTTCAATACCTGCCAGACAGAATATTTGATACTTTATCACTGTCCCAGCTCTAAACATGCAGTTTGTTTAGACTTCTGACAGTTTTATGCCATAAAATAATGCAGTATATTCCCTCTGTATCACCCCCGTCATGATTATTGGAGCCAATCACATGTCATGAAGATGCTTTTAGTGTTTATAATGATGATGTTGTGTTTTAATATTATACTATTTTAATTCAGGTTTGGCTTGGAGATTATAATTCATCACAATTATTATGATACTAATATTATATATTTTATTCAGTTCAATTTAAGAAATCCAAGCAATTTCATATTAATTTGAAGGTTAAACTTTTATTTTAGAAAGATTATTATTCATTATTTTTATTTAATTTTCTCAATAATATATTTTATCATAATATCAACATTTATTTCAAGTATTCATGTTTATAAGTTTTGTTTATATTTAATATTTATCTTTAAATAAAGATATTAATGGACACTGCCCGACTGAGTGATTTTATTTTAAGGGGGAAAAAAGTGTTGGTGTCATATCAAGAGCAATCTTGATGGCACCGAGCCATTGTCTCCACGCACCAAACTTTAATGTTGATGGCCAAAATATCAGTCAAGACTTTATTTTAATAGTTTCATCAGCTCAAGCAACCTGTCATGTTGTTTCAGTGTGACATAAAGTTTAACTACAGAAGTATGATGGTGCTACTTTTAATTTCTTCCTTTACCCGTTCTTAAAGCAACAGTAAACTCACTGTGCCTCCTTGGAACTGCAAATATGAAGATGTAGGACCGGCACAGCAGATACTGGTGCGCATTATGGGAAGAAGTGACAGCTGTTTATATTTAGGCTGCTGGTATTTTTCTCCCTGACTTTTAATTAACTGGAGCATGAAAGCGTAGCAGCTGAGGCAGTGGCTCAGACCGAGGCCATTTGTGTGCCCCTTGTCAATCTTCTGATGCCACAGCTCATACAGTCCTGTTTAATTAGGCTTCCTGTTATCCTCTCCATCAGAAACCCACAACGCACGCAGACACGAACATGCATATCCATCTCACAAAGGCAATGCAGTTGTGCAGATTGATTTACAGCACCGATACTTGATCGCATTAATTTGACTGTAAGTCGTCCACTATGCACGCACAGTGCCAGGATCAATAACAGCAATTGATAAATTTCAATTTGTGACACATTTAAACAAGAAAATCTCCTTCAGGAGGGATGGAAACACTTCTTACACACCTTTAATTTGCATTTTATGCCTTGCATGGATGAAACAAGGTACTTTGCAAGGTTTGAGATTCATTAACAGCATTAACACACACATGCATATAAATACTCACAGGAACAACGGTAGCCATGGATGACTGCTGAGGCTCTGGCAAACAGGAGGAAAAATCTGAAGCAGCAGGTGACTTGATTCCTTTTTATACAATCTGAGATGGCTAGGTCCCACAATCGACCAATCATTCTGCAGAAAACACCAAATAACTCCACCCACATCTGGCATCACCGCAGTGAGGTCACTCTCAACACACACATACACTGATTCAGGTTACACAGACATCTACATGCTCTATTATTGAGGACTTCTTTGTTGTGCAGGATAAATATAGAAGCAGCTGTAATTCTGAGAAAAACAGGAACAAGCGTGGAGGTGAGAGAGTTCAGAGGGAAGATTAGAGGAAAAGTTCAGATATTATTACAAAAGAAGGGGACGGTGATAAAACACAACAAAAGGCAGTGTTAGTGATAAAAACCTGGAGGAGAGCGTCAGAGCATGCTGATGTGAGGAGAGTGGTGGTTGCTGCATAGTGTAAGGTGACCATGCTGAAGATTGGGATCCACAGGTGCTTGACATATTGTCCATCGACACAATGTTACTGATTGCTGATGGGAAATGACGACAGACAGTAAGACAGCTCGTCAGTCTGATGCGGCTTCTGGTATAGAGATAAAGGAAACAAGAGACGGGCTGAACTCAAACCGTTATTGAAATCCAATTTATGTACTGCAGCGAGTGTTTAATATGCATAAAGTTACCGACCAGCACCTGGCACCAGGTTGGACCCCATTTTACCTTCAGAACTGCCTTTATTCTTGGCAGCAAAGACTCAACAAGGTGTTCCATATTCACATAACAGCATCACACAGTTGCTGCAGATTTGTTAGCTACACATCAATATTGAGAAAGGCAAGGTAGGTTTATTTGTCTTGCGTGTTTTATGTATATAACAATTCAAAGTGCTTCACATAAAAACATCAAAAGCATAAAGAGAAGACAGGAAAATTTTTAAATTTTAAATTATGAAACAAGTAGACGAAATTGTGATTTTAAACAACTTTTTGCAAGAACTACACCTAAACAAATGTGTGTTTCAGTGGTTGGTGCAAAACAATGGAAGGCACTTAAAAGCTATTTTAAAAGTTGTTCAAATCCTTCTCAATTTAAATGGAAATATAAAGAGTACATACTAAAACTGTACACAAAAACATTATTTTAAAAAAAAAAAAAAAAAAAAAAAAGGTTTCATACCTGTGTTTTGTTCTTAGTTAATGCCGTAGATAATGCCATCCAGTTGTTTTACTTTGAAATGAGGATGGGGTAGGTAAACATGTGTACACTGGAAAAACCCAAACCTCTAATTTGTCCTTTCAACATTTCTTTCTTAAGTGGGTGATCAAAATAAATTTAAAAAAAAAAGGGCTAAGCCAACTCAAAATAAAAAGTTTAGGATTTGTGTCATGTTACCATGACAACACTGTGAATGCATGTTAGTATTAAGGAAATGCAGGTTTATTTCTAAGAAAAGTTCATGTACAAGACATTTCAAAGTGCTTTACATAAAAACATTAAAGCATTATAGCGAGGTGTAGAGAGCATTGAAAACAAACACAAAGAATCAAGTAAAAGAAATGAAAGTGATGAAATAAAATGACAGTGTGAGGAATTAACAGTTACTTTGATCAAAGGCAGCAAATAAACCTTTAATCTTGATTTAAAACAGCTGAGGTTTTCAGCAGACCTGCAGTTTTCTGGGGGTTTGTTTCACACACGAGGAGCAGAAAAGCTGAATGTTGCCTCTCCATGTTTGGTTTTTACTCTGGGAACAGAAAGTAGACCTGTTCTTGATGACCTAAGTGATCTGATTGGTTCATAACAAACGAGAAGATCCTGAACGTGTTTTGGTCCGAAACCATTCAGTGCTTCATAAACTAACAGCTGGATTTGGAAGTCAGTTCTCTGACAGACAGGAAGCCAGTGTAAAGATCTGAGGACTGGCCTTTCCACTTTCTGGTCTTAGTGAGGACTGAATCAGCAGCATTCTGGACTAACTGCAGATGTCTGGTGGACTTTTTAGGGAGACCTGTAAGGACAGTGTTACAGTTGTGTAGTCTACTAAAGATAAATGCACAGACAAGTTTTTCTAAATCTTCCATGTTCTTTAAGTGATAAAAGGCGACTTCACATCTGTCTTACTGTGACTGCTACAGTTCAGGTCTGAGTCCTTCACTACACCAAGACTTCTGGCTTTGCTATTAGTTTTTTTAACGTAGCCATCTGAAGCTGGTTGCTGACTTTGTGTCTTTCTTCTTTGGGTCTGAAGACTATTATTCCAGTTTTGTCTTCATTTAACTGAAGGAAGTTCTGGCGCATCCAGCCTTTAATTTGATTTATGCATCTGATCAGCATAACTATAGTAACATAATTTGTTGTCTTTTATAACTTCAGCGAGTGGGAGCATGTCGAAGCTGAACAGCAGCGACCCCAGAATGGAGCCTTGGGCAACGCCACAGGTTAATTTATTTTACACAGAATTGTAGTTACCTATAGACGCGAAGTAGTCCCTGTCCTTTGAATATGACTCAAACCACTTAATTGCAATGCCATAGAGTCTTTCAGCCAGTCTAGTAAAATTTGATGATCAACTATGTCAAATGCAGCATGAGATCCAGTAGTACAAGGACTGAAATGTTGCCGCTATCTGTGCTTAAGCAATTGTCATTTGGGACCTTAACTATAGCAGTCTCAGTGCTGTGGTGTGGCCGAAAACCTGACTGGAAGACATCAAAACAGTTATTTAGTGTGAGGAAGTTGCAACTGTTGAAAGACAACTTTTTCTAAAATCTTACAGGGACAGAGGAAGTTAGATATCGCCCTGTAGCTGCTCATAAAGGACGAGGCTAAGTAAGTAAGTAAAGTAAGTAAATCTTTATTTAAATAGCAACTGTCAAGATAAAACATCACAAAGTGCTTTACAATAAAACAAAAAAACTTAAAACAACATAAAACTTAAAAAAAAAACAAAAAAAAACTAAAAGAACAAATAAAAGTAAAAGCAAGGTTAAAAAGGTGTGTTTTTAGCTACTTTTTTAGACTCCGCTGATCGTAGAGGAAAGGAGTTCCACATGAAGGAGCCACTGCTGCAAAGGGCTCTGTCACCTTTTGTTTTAAGCCATGTTTGTGTAACAGCCAGCAGACACTGATCAGCAGATCTCAGAGACCTGCTGGGCACAAAAGGTCCCGAATATAACTAGCTGATTGGTCATGTAGGGATCTATAAGTTAAAACCAGATTATTGAAATGCACTGTGTAATTGATGGGAAGCCAGTGCAGCTGGATCAGCAGCGGTGTGACCGGAGGGACTTTTGATAATTTAGTAAGTAGCCTTGCAGCAGCATTCTGAAGTAGAAAAAAACTCCCTAAAACCTATGGTTTCCATCGCCATGGAAACCGAACGTAGACGGTAAAGAAAGAAGCGAACTCATTACAAGCCTGGTTGGATAGAAGTTCTGGAGATACTGACACAGGAGGATTAACCAAAGTAACAAGGCTTGAGCGTTATTGCTGTTTTTAGCGACGATGTAAGAAGAGAAAAATTGTCTTGCATTTCTAAACTCCAGATTATAAATCCTTAACCTCTCTTCATAGATCTCTTAGTAAACCTGTAACAGTTTTCCACCACCTTTCTTTAGCTTTCTGACATTCTCCTTTTTCAGCTCTGACCAGTGTGACATTTTTCCATGAAGCGGCCTTTTTAGCAGCGATCACTTTCACCTTGATAGGAACAACAGCACCAATAATACTTGTAATTTTACCAGTGAAATGATTAAGAAGCTCATCAACTGAAAGCCAAGGGAGGGGGGTGATGGAGATAACGTTTGCATGAACATTTCAGTGGTATTTTCATTCATTTGACAACCTCTGATTGGGCATTTGTATTGATAATTACAGCACTCTTAAAGAAAACACAGGAATGATCAGACAGCGCAACAGCCATCACTACAACCTTGGAAATATTCAGACCTTTAGAGATAACTAGATCTAGACAGTGACCTCTGTTGTGTGTTTTTTCTTTCACATGCTGAATTAGACCAAAGTTGTCAAGAAAACAACACAGTTTTTTGTTCCTTCTGTCCTGGTGATTGTCAACATGAATGTTAAAATCACCAACAATAACTACACAGTCATGGTCAACACAGATTATGGACAGCAATTCAGCAAAGTCATTGATAAAGGTTATCTGTATATGTTCACAAACAACTAGAAGGGGAATTCATCCAGAGACATGTTCAAAAGAAGCAAATTTTTCTATTAGACATGTGCTTGCATTGGAAGGAATCATTGAACAAAACAGCCACTCCACCTTCTTCTTTTTTTTTTTTTTAAATTTAATCTAGCTTAAACTCACAGAGGTGAAGTTTGGAGGAGGTGCTTCAATAAGAACAACTGAATCATTTTTTCTCTCTAACCAGGTTTCTGTTAAAAACAAGAAATGAAGTTTTTTGCTTTGTGATAAAATCTGTGATTAGAAATGCTTTCCCTGTCAAGGATTGGACATTCAGTATAGATGGTGTCAGTGTGCGAAGAGCATAAAGAGAGGACTTGGCAGACCACTTCAGAGATAAAATCAGTGCTATCTGTGGATTTTGACAGGTCTGAAGCACTGTTTTTACCTGAAGAAACAGTGGAGAATTTAGTCCTGGTTGATGTAAAGATGCTTGGTCGAGTTTTCGCCCAGCTAAACCCAACAACCGGTGTTTTCGACCCAATTCCTACATCGCTACATTTTATGGTTTCTTTGAGCCGGAGCTTTTAAATATGGTAAACTGCTCTCTTCAGACGGGGGTCTTACTATCTGCCTTTAAGACTGCAGTGGTGAGGCCCCTTCTGAAGAATAATTTAGATTCAAACCTTGTTGATAACTACAGACCTGTATCCAACTTGCTATTTTTAAGTAAAGTTATAGAAAAAGTTGTTTTTACCCAATTAAATGAGTTTTTAAATAAACAGTATTTTAGAAAAATATCAGTCTGGTTTTAGGATGAACCACAGCACCGAGACTGCTCTTTTAAAAATAGTTAATGACATAAGATGTACTTTGGACTCACAGAAACTTTTTGTCCTGGTTCTGCTGGATCTTAGTGCCGCCTTCGACACAGTAGACCACCAGATCTTATTAACCAGACTCAGAAGTCTGGTGGGCATCTCAGGAACTGCTTTTAAATGGTTTGACTCCTATCTCACAGATCAAAGATTTTTGGTAAGTTTGGATACATGCTCCTCAGGAACCTACAAAATCCAGGATGGGGTTCCCCAAGGATCAATTTTAGGCCCAATACTTTTTAACCTGAACCTGTTGCCCCTTGGGGACGACATCAGGAGACACGTTGTTGCTTTTCACAGCTATGCTGATGATATGCAGCTTTACATCGCCATGTCTCCCGATTAACAACCTTTTAAATTGTATTTTAGATATTAAGTCATGGATGGCAGAGAATTTCTTACAGCTCAACCAGGACAAAACTGAGGTTTTAATTATCAGTCCTGAAGACAAGAGAGAGATCAATTCACACAGACTGCGAGGTTTCCATCCCTCTCAGTGTGTGAGAAATCTAGGTGTTTTATTTGACTCTGAGCTGAATTTTATTCCACACATCAGAAATGTCACAAAGCTGGATCATCTTAAAAACATCGCCAGAGTCCGTCCTTTTCTCTCTCTTGCCCATTCAGAGATACTGTTCTGCTCTCTGGTCTTCCAAAGAAGAGTACTTCCAGTTTGGAAGGGGGGTGGGGGCTGATCCTGTTGTTTTGGTCTTTCCTGTCTGTTATCCTTGTCCAAGGGAACAAAATGTTCATTCAGAAAATAAAAACAGATTTGAGGCAAACAGTCTCACTCCTGACCTGTTCAGGCAGAATCCATCAGCCTGAAAGAAATGCCCAGTTGACTCTTTTATTTACATTTATTAATTTATCAATATAGAGATACAGTTGTACAAAGTCTGAAAATAAAGTATTGTATCAAAACTGCAATTCAAAAGTTACCCAGAAAAACACTTGAAGAGCGCAAACCTCCGCCAAAGCCTTCAAAAGGTTCCTGGATCCAAACGGTGATCCAGATCACCACCAAAATTAAATGAGTTCTTCCTTTTCGCATTTCCAACAATTCCTGAAAACTTCATGAAAATCTGTTCATAACTTTAGTTATCTTAAACACAAACAGATAAAGCTGGTAAAAACATAACCTCCTTGGCGACGGTAATGTAAACCATGTAAAACTCTCCTTGTGAAACATCAATATCATATTTATCCATAAACACCTCATAGCAGTAAAATTTATCATTTACATTTAGTAGATTATTCACTGTGTTAACATTATTTAGCAACCATTTATGTAGAAAAGTGTTTTGTGTGAAATATATACGCGTTGTTCCATAGAAAACAGGTATGTGGGGAAACTATATTGACTTGAAAGCGGAGACCCATTCAATATGGCGACGAGGATGCTTCACTCTCCAGCGCTAAATGAGACGTCTACGTATATATGATGTCTATGTTGATACCAATCAAATTATACCAAAGGATGACCAGAATCTAGGTATTATACATCTACACTCACCGTACAGCAGTGTTTCTCAATTCCGGTCCTCAGGGCACCCTGCCCCCCATGTTTTATAGGCAACGCTATTTCAACACACCTTAATGAAACAAAGGGCTCGTTAACAGGCTGCAAAGAACTTGATAAGGAAGTTCAATAATATGACTCAGTTGCTTTGGAGGAGGATCATGTCTAAAACATGCAGGGCACGGGGGCCTGAGGACCGGAATTGAGAAACACTGCCGTATAGAGACAACTTCTCCCCCCATCAAGACTTCATTTGGAACAATAAAGACATCTTGTATAAACACAAATCATTATTCATGGAAAACTGGTTTAAGCATGGAATCCTGTTAGTTAAACAGCTAGTCAATCCCAGTGGTGTTCTGATGTCATACCCAGAACTTTTAGACACCTACAGCATCCCAATACCACCAAGAGAATATGCTCTTGTCTTTCATGACATCCCATCTGGTGCCATGCTTCTCAGAAGTTCTGCCGCTGCTGTAACCACTGCCACCAACTGGGATCCTATCAACACCAATACAGGTCAAATTTGTTTTTCCTCTAAAAAGAAAAATAACAATCATGACATATGCAATTTATTCCAGACAGATAAAATCTCTGTTCCAAATGTTGTGTCTTACTGGAATAACCTGGCTCCAAATCTCACCTGGAAAATTATCTGGCGTCTTCCTTCTAAGTATTTTATTGTGAACAAAGTCAAGGAAATCTCAATGAAAATCATTAATCGTTTTTATCCTTGTAAACTGTTTTTGCGCAGATACAGAAAGGATATTGTAGTCACCTGCTCATTTTGTGATCACTCTAATGAAGACATGCATCATCTATTCTGGTCCTGTAACTTATCCTATGTATTCTGGCAAAATGTATTTATTTCCCAAAAAACTGATTTTGACTTCACTCTTGTATATGAAGATGTATTGTTTGGCTTTTTTTGCTTTAACCCTGCCAAATCAGATCCCTTTTTTATAATCAATCTAATTTTATTGCTGGCAAAATCCCATATCCATAAATGCAAATTCTAAAAAAAAACACCCTTTTTTAATCTCAAACAATACCTCACAACAAAAAAACATTTTAAAAATAAGAAAGCTGTTAAAACCACTTATTTATGTCTGCTATTCAACATCTACTGAAAAGCATGTATTCTTTTGTACTCCATACTCTCTGGCCCCCTATCATTAACCCTGTTCAGTCTGTACTGCATTCATATCTTGTAATGGCCAATTGCCAATAAAGTTTTGTTATAAAAAAAAAGGAAAAAAAATTGCGCATGCGCGTTGCTTATCAGGAAGCGACGTCTGTTAGCCGTTTGTCCAGCTTCTGGTTGTCTCTCGTCATTTAAACCTTCAACCTTTACAGCTTGAAATTTTGTTTCAGGAGACACTTTGTTTGCTGAAGTGCGAATTTAAATGTAAGTTAATTGAAATGAGAGGACGTAAAGTGGAGGATAAACGTAATGTTACATGTGTGTAACATGTTTATCAGGTCATGCAGAGGTGCATTCTGGGAAATCGTGTGTGGAAAACCCATGGAAAACCTCATGCCAACAAAATTAGGATAAAATGTGTCTTTTACACGTCCAGATAATTTTATATCGGTGTTTGAGAGTTTATGTTAGTGAAAATGGAGGTTAAATGGAAAACGGACACTTTGTTTTACCGATAATTAATTTATGCACAAAAAGAAAAATGTTTGGATTATTTCTTTGTTGTAAAAATGCTTCTTGGTTATAAATCTTATACCACCTAAAAACCTGTTTATTTCCTTTTTAAAAATTGCCACATTTGAAGGAAAATGCATTTCTATGATGAGCAGCAGAGTTGATTAAGCTGCAAACATCCTTAATGTGGAATAAAGAAGCAATGAAGAAATAATTGATCACACACACATTTCCTTACTTTTTTAGCTCTAAACTGAAATTTTTCTTTATGTTTTCAGGTGAGACTCTTGAATGTCCCTTTAGCAGAGGTGGACAACTCTGGTCCTCGAGGGCTGCAGTCCTGCAAGTGTTAAGGGTTTCCCTGGTGCAACATATTTTACTCTAATTATTTAACATTTATTTATTGACAGAGGAATAACCCCTTGAGATGCACCATGTCGTTTTCAAGGGGGTCCTCTAAATAAAAGTAACACAAAACAAGAGCAGCAGCGTCTACAAAAAAAAAAGGAAATTTACAAACAGGAAGAAACAAAGGAAGTAAATAGATAAATAACAAAAGAACAAAATAAAAATAAATAACATATGTAATACATGTAATAGTCATCATAAATCATCCATCCATACAAACACACACACACACACACACACACACACAAACCACTCTCGTAACCCCACACGATGCTCAAAACCTGTACATGTGAAATACATAGCGACAAAATGCGAGGATGTGATGCTGATGGACACTCAGGAACCAAAAGAGAGAGGGAGGGAAGAGATGGGGAAAAAGTGTGAAAAGATGGGCAGGGGATCCACAGCTAAGCCTCCCCCCCGCCCATTAATTAGCAGAGTGGTTCGATGTCAAGCTCTGCACAAGTCTGCTAATTAAGTCTGATGTGTGTTGCAGCAGGGAAACTCCTAACACTTGCAGGACTGTGGCTCTCGACAACCGGAGTTTCCCACCCCTGCCTTATAGAGAGAAACCTACAGTTTATGATGCAGTTTCTGTCCTTATTTCTCTCCTTCAGATGCCTCCCAAACCTCTGGAGCCTCTGGCCAAGAAACTATTGAAGGGAGTAGTTGCTCTGGAGCTGCTGGGGGTCTTCGGCGCGTACGCACTGTTTCACAAGATGAATAATAGTCAAGGTGTGAAACATTCAGCAGACCGGTGTGTTGTTTGGATCAGTGCAGTGTATCTAAATAAAACATGTTTATTCCCTCCATCTACAGACTTCAGGAGCACCATGAACAAGAAGTTTCCATCCATTCTGGAAGGTAAACAACCATTCAAGATAAAATGTTATAACGTTGTGGCTTTAAATTTATACCCATCTTGAATGTAGGTATGCTGGGACACTCCAGGGGTTACATGAGTGGAAAAATAATGTGGCCTTGCAGAACTTAATGATAGTGTTTTAAATAAATAAACCTGTTAATCTCTCGTCAATCCCAAACATGACGCATGGTTGACGTGTAGCACCCATGCTGCTAAAAACAGAGTTCAGAGCCAAAGAAAGCACGATGTAGACTGTGGTCTCTGCAGGTTTCAGTGTCTCCCTGGTTCAACACACTTCAAATGAAAAGCTTCTCCAACCACTTTTTGTCATCTTCTGCACCTGCCTGGTAATGAGTCATTGATATGAGGCAGGTGTGTTGGAGCAGGGCAACACTAAAACCTGCAGGGGAGCAGAGTAGGTGACCCACTGAATCCCAAGGCAGTATACCTCCAGCAGCAGCAGCGTACCAGGGAGCAGCTTGTCACTGAGTTCAGGACCTCCTCCTGCACGCTGCTGTACTCGCTGAGGCGATGCCAAGAGGTGTCAATTCCTGGTCCAGAAACTAAAAGTCCTGCCATGTTTATGGATCTACCTGTACATTTAGAACAGGTGTTTTCACTAACACGCTCATTTAACTGGCAGATAAACTCTGCTCATTAAATTCAGCTTGTTAGGAAACTGGTCGGAACAGCTGCCGGACAGGACTCCTACTTTCTGGACCAGGAATTGCCACCTTTGGCGATGCCAAACAAAAACAAAGCAGAAAAACTGAAATCTGTCTCTTTGTTAAGATGACACTGTTTGCTGTAGGTTGTATAAAACGAGAATGCCGTGACATGGCTGGTTGTTCTTTCAACGAATTTGGGCCTTTAATGACGAGAAAGGAGTCAGAATGAGGTGCAGCAGCGGGGGCCCGAGCTGGGATTTGAAGCAGGGCCAGATGCTTGGGGAGCTCTGGGCTTTTGGGACGGAGGCTCAAGGTGTCCCAACAGAGACACGAGCAGAGCCAGCGTCAGTCGGATAGTTATGCAATATATGGTTTAGCAGTCTTGTTGAACTATGCAAAGCCTCCCATGACAAGGAGGCTGTCTGAATGGGAGCAGATACTGGTGTAGCACTTGTATACAGCTTTCAGTCCTGGTGGCGCCAGTTTAACCCCACACTATCAGATGCAGGGTTTGGAATAAGATAGATGGTCCCTCATCTCAGTCTGCAGAACAGAGTCCATCATTTCCTAATGATTTTAGGAGTTTATTAGACTGACCACAAAACAGATTTAAACTCCAGTTTAAATGAGCTTTACATTGCTTTCTGTAATCATGTTTACATGTTTGTGTGATGCAACTTTAACCTGCATTGTATGGAACCAGATTTGTTTCAGAATCTCCAAGCAAAACTTTTTAAAACTCAAGCAAAAAACAATTCAAACCAAAACTTTCTCAAATTTAAGTAAAATAAATTCTCAAAATCAAAAATCATCATTAAAACTATTGGGCTTTTATTCGGTTAAATTGATTAGTTTTGTTAGCATTTTCCTCTTCCTCTTTTTTTTGCTATTTTGGTTGCGCTTCACAGTCTTTGGTTTTGATTCACAATTGTTTGGTTTAATTTCTGACACAAACCTTTCATGGGCGGGCTCTTTCAGGGGTGCATTCTGATTGGCCGGTGAGTTTTTGAGTGACACAAAAATGATTTGTGACTGAAACAAATCTGATTCCATAGCATTGGAGGTCAGTGAACCAACCAATCCTGTTACCTGAAAATATATATTTAAATGTTTAAGTCAGACAAACCACAAATATTTGTAAGGAAAATAAAAAGTAATAAATCAGAAAATAATAACTGGAATTTTATTTGTAAGTTTCATAACAAAGATGCTGATCATATAAATTTATTGGATATTGTAGTTGGTCAATCCCAACATGGCACCATGAAAACAATGCCATCAATATTTTATATGTCATTATACATCTGAGAACCATGTTCTGCTTTGTCTTCCCAGTTTACTACCAGTCCAATGAGTGGGCAGGGATCTACGGTATCCGAGAGGGAGACAACAAAGCCTGGTCGGCAAAACAGGACTGAGTGTGTCCGTCTAAAGTTGGACACACTCAGCAGCAGCTTCTACTTCTTCTTCCCGAATGTCCTGCCGCGGCCAAACTTCTTGTTGAACATGGTCTTCTTCCTGCGCATGGTTTTGGCGTCGCGCCCGTGGATCCAGTCGTCTCGCTGAGCCTCCCACTTGAGCTGCTTCACGGCTTCAGGAGACAGAAAGGGAAGCGGAGATCAGTGGCTTTAAACCATGTGGGAAATGGATCATTAACTCATCGTCCACTGCCAAAGAAAAGATGTCAAAAGACGTCTTCTGCGGTTTTCAGATATGGAAAATTGGGCTGGGGTGTGTGTGTCAAAATGTACTACAAATACAAGCTCAGAGTGCATCCCCCCCCGAAGATGCCCCAACACACGCACCCGGCCAAATGGGCCCGCCCTATCTGTACCCCCCAGAACTAAATATTCTGTTTCTGAAAGACGAGCCCGAAGCACTGGCAGTACGGAGCTCTCCGCTACGACCATGCTGGCAGCCAATGAGATGATGGAAAGTAGGCTTCTTCTCTTTCAGGCAGTTTGATAAAGCCTTTTTGTTCTTACGGTGAAAGTTTTTATTGCTGGAATACAAGATCTTCACAAAAATACTGATAAGTGGGGTTGTGCAAAGTCAATATCACTGGAGAAAAATGTACCAACAGGAGCTGTTCTCAGAGAATGGCACATGATTGATATGTTTGACAATGATGTGCACATAAACTAAACAATTATCGTTCTTATTGCACAACCCTACTGATAAGTAGTTTGGATGCCCAGTTAAAGTGTAGCTTTGTTTAAATGAGCATCATAACTCCAAACCGACTGGAATTCCTTCAGATCGAGGAAGAGCTTTTCTACTCAGCGAAACGTCTGGCTGAATCAGGAAAAAACAAAACTAAATTATTTCCCCTTTTCACAAATTATCCCCAGAAATAATGATCAGACCAGCACTGAACGTTTCTGCCTCTGTGTTAAATGTTGATGTAGAGCGGTCAAACTACACAACTCCAAAAACTATCCAACTTTTCCTTTGACTAGAAACACGATCAGTTTAGATATTTATTGATACAACCTGGAAGCTGTCTGGCTACAATATAATTCTCTAGTTATTTTACATCTGTAAAATATGAAATTTCTAACCAGAAGGGAGCCTTAAACTCTGCTTGATCAAACAAAGTTCCCGTAACCTTTACATCTGTTCAGGTTTGGTTGGAACACACGCAAGTAGCAGTCTGACTGACCGTTGTGGTTTTCTCTGTGTGGAGAAGTCATTAAATCAGGCTGGTATCCAGCAAACACAAGAAAAACCTTGTTGCCTTTTTTATTTACTCCAAGTTTCAATGCAGTTTTTTTATTTTTCAAATATTTTGGAGGTTTGCATAATCATAGCTCCCAAAGAGCTAAAGTCTGATGAAATTCTTTATTTCTTCACACACTCCACTTTCTGTACCTCCTGAGTTGTTTTAACGTGCAACCTCATTTTTCCAGGCGCTGTGTGTCCAATCATGTGGATGTATAAAATCAGCAGTTAGATGGGAATATCTGTCTTTCCTGAAGACAACATTAATGTTAATTATGAATGTATTAAAATAGAATTATTGGCTATTTTAGTAACTAAAAGACCTTCTCCCTAAATTTCTCACATGTACATGTTTATTTTAACGTTGAGAAGCAAAACTAAAAAGATGTTCGGAGACAAACTGTTAAGTCTCCTTCAGGCTTCGTCCACCAGCAATATAAGTCAAAGTTTATTCTCTTACCTGCTTTGTCTGTGTTGGACATGGCGTTCAGCCCGATGCTGTCAAGCTTGGAGTCGGCGTTCTCGTCCAACAGAGAGCCAAACTGAAAAAACAAAACTCATACTAAGTCTTCACACAACTTTAAAGATTTCCTCGATGTTTTGTTTGCAGGTTTAATATTCTCCAGAATGTTTAAACACTTCTGCTCCCCAGTGCTTCCACAAAGCATTATTTCGTCATTTACTGGTTAAACTGGTGTCTAAAACTGGTAAAAAGTCTGAGATCTTAACCAATTCCACAGTTGAAACTGGTAAAGTATTTACACATCCTCAGCAAAAGAAAATAAAATAAAAAAGGACTTATTTATGCTAAATTCAAGCCTTTGCCTGGAGCGCCCCCTGGTGTTCGGAGTTGCTCCCAAACCACAGATAAACGCTGGAACGCAGAAATGCAAACTTTAAACTCACCTCTTCTGCTGCGGCGAACATAGATGCAGGTTTCCTTCCCTTCTTCTTCATCTTCCCCTTTTTAGAACCTTATAAAAAATCATCAGCATTAAAGCAACACTACATAACTTCCAGGCTCTAAAACGCTCACTTTCCCACTGTACTCGACAGTATGTACGTTCCTGGAGCGCTTGTTACCATGGAGATTCTAGAGGCTGAAAAAACTGGACTTCACAACTTGTTTCCCAGCCGAAGGCGCCACGTGTTTGGCTTTAGAGCGCATCACACGCAAGCCTCTGATCATCACGCAGGCACAAACAGGATGAAGTAGCCATCGTTAGAAAATCCACCAAAGGATGATGATGATTATTATTATTATTAATAATAATAAATTTCCCTTTGGGATTAATAAAGTATTTTTAATTTTGTTTCATTCAAAGTTCAGTACTGTTGCCTTGACACTAGTTAACGAAGCTGCTGCGTCCCGATTTCCCAAAAAGCTGCAGCAAAGAAGAAGAAAACAACTAACCTAGCGATCCAGAAAAATCCAGCTCCTCCATGGCTTTCCTCTTCTTCGTCTTCTTGGTCTGAGGAGTTATGTCAGGCATGTCCATTCCATCATCATCTGAATCTGAAAAGGTGAAAATGTTTCTTACAGCTTGACAAGAACACAAAAAGGTTCGGTTCACTTCCGACTGATCTACTTATTACAGCTTCTCAGTTTGCTTTAATACTGCAAAAGGCAAAAAACCTGAACTGAATATCTGTAAATTACACATCACACTGGAAACTTTGAGGACTTTCAGGTAAACTATAAAAAAAAACAAAAAAACAAAAACACAGCTACACCCCCAGTGTAACTTTAAAACTGCAGTGAAGAGTTTTAGATGTTTGCTAACCGTCAAATGCAGCATCATCCTCCTCCTCCAGCTCTGGAACTGAAAGAGAAACAGGAAGATAAATCATATAACTTAAAATGACCTCCACATCGCGTCCAACAGCCCCTCAACACACACACACACAGAATAATCAGCATTTTAAAGAATTATAAATGATCTGAAAGCAGCACCAAGGACAGACTCCAGCTGTGAATATTCATCTGTTTCTCCTGACAGTCCCTACCTTCATCATCGTCTTCTCCACCTTTGTCAGGATCCATGAAGGTCCCTCCATCTTCTTCCAGTTCATCTCCGAAGTCTTCCTCCTCCATACTACCCAGAGACACCTCATCATCCAGGTCGTCCATATCCGAGTCATCCGAGTCAGAGTCTCCCTCCGCTTTCTTACCTTTTTTACTCGTCACATTGCTGATAAGCATGAAAGATAAAAAAAAACGATGAAGAGGAGGAGATTCAGGCAAACTTAAGCAACTTCTTAAGGCCCGTTGATGCTCCCTTATCTACATAAATTTGTTTCAAACGCCATCATACGTCACCACCTTTATACTTCCATGAGTATTTTACGCTGCCTCTACTCGTACCCGCTAGCTGTGCAGATTTCAAAGTTCACTTTTTCACAGCGGCTGGTAGCGGTAATGAAGCGCTAGAAAGTTGTTTACAACCGTCCAAAAACACCAGAAGAAGAATAAAACCAGAAAGTGCTCTCAACTTCTGCTTCTTCAGGTGATTTTTATTTTTTTATTTATTTTTTTTTTTTTTAAATCAGGCAGCTTCTGCTTTGTCGTCTTTCTGTCCCTCATTTCCAGCAGCACCGCCGTTTTCTGTGTCAGGCGACGGATAGCTAAGCCCCTTGAACACAAAATAACACAGGAGAAGAACTGTCTGTTCGTCTGCGTATCTACGTGTCGAGGCAGGAAGAAGAACCTGCAGGCTGGATGTGAAAACTGGGATCTTTTCTTTGCAACATTTGGAGCTGGATGACAAATGCTGAAACGCAACAGGGATGCAACTGAGTGCATCCATGTACATGTGTGTGTGTGTACACACACACACACACACACACACACACACACACACACACACACACACACACACGAGTATGTATGTGTAAATGTCTATCATTTTTTGCATTTAGTTATTTCTTTTCCATTAAAAAAAAAAGAAAAGAAAACTGATTATTTAAGGGATTATTTTAACTACAAGGAAGATTATAGTTGCAAGAATACAAAAGCATCACTTCATCCTGCTCCTTTTCAGACTATAATAACTGCTACTTTTTTAACATGTTGATTAAATTGTGTTATTTTGTCTGAAATAAAGGATATCTAAACCACCGCATTTTACCCGTTTCCCGATGTCGTCCTGTATTTTTATTTTCATATAGGGAGAAAACACACCGACACGAGGAGAGAAACCCCACCGCCACTGCGAAGAATAAACAGCAGCTATAACCTCCTTTCCCCACACAGAAAGAACTGTCAGAGGTGTCGGGAACAACGCCTCTCCTACTTCAACCACGATCCTCTGGGCAGCTGCCAGAAAATTTCCCGTATTTTAATATCCAGAACTTGACAGCTGGTCATTGTGTTCAGTGTGGCCTGGTTGCCTGGTTTACGTTAAACTGAATTTATTTTATTTTAATTGTTCTGTTGGACCAAGCCAACACAAAGTTGGCCCAGACACGTTCTGACACCAGCTTGTCACATAAACGACTTGCAGCGGATTAAAAAATAGCAGGATGAAATGCTGATAACAGACATGAAATCAGTTATTTTAGCTGTTCCTTTAACATTATCAGAAGACTTTGTGGCAAACTGATGTCTATATGACAGCTACATAAAAGTTTTCACCTGGTCATCATAGAAAAGCTCATTCAGACGTTGAATCTGAGAAAGAATTAAAAGAAACAACTAAACCTGCTGACAGGTGGAAGGATCTGCATCTCTTATGCCTCAGAGGAAATTATTTCAATCAAATCCTTTTAGAGAAGTGGAAAAATTTCTGTATTTAATTTGATAAGGGAATAATCTGCGTTCGCTGTGATGAACTCAGTGTTGTGTACAGGCAAAGAAGCTTGTGAAACTGCAGGCAAGTTGATGATAAAAAAGAAAGCGAGCAACCAGGCTGTAAAAGGTAAGAAAAACAGGCTTGAGGCTGATCTCTATACATGCATACGTTAACAGACGCTTTCTGTCTACAAAAACACGCCAAACGGAGCAGTACCGGAAACCATCAGGCGCAGAAGACAGAAAAGCTTTGACGTTGTGTGAATGTCTGCAAACATCTCTGATTTTACCTCGGCTGGTCAAAACGACAGAAGGTCAGCAGAGCAGCTGCTGGATGTACTGTAAACGCTGCACTGCCCTCTAGTGGACGCACTAAGTTAAGCCCCCATAGGGAGGAAGTGGACAGTGGCGTCTGACCACGTCGACAATTTAACGTGATCATAAACAATCCTTTACTCACCCTGCAAAGTCCAGATCATCAACGCCCAAGCTGGTGTAGTAAGAGTCTCCTTCACAGGAATCTGGTAACCATAAAATTAGACTAAAGTCAGCATTCATTCAGAAAATTTATCCTCATTTTTCCTTTTGTGTGGAGGTTGGCCTTTAGAGCTGCACAACAACTCGTTTCAGCATCATCATCTTACACATGTGCAACAGTCCCACGTCCTGCAGTGTAGGAAGCATGTCCATCTACCCCCTGCAGACATGGGTGAGGAGCCCCTCTATTTTTGTTTACAACTTCTCAAACGCGGTCAGCCATAGAATAAACATGATAGAACAGCTCAAACGGTGTCTTTCTGTGTGGCGTCTGCATGTTCTCCCCGTGTGTGTGGCTTCTCTCCAGGTTCTCCGGCTTCCTCCCACCCAGGGGCCCACGCCCACTTGGGGCCCATTTGGAGACTAGTGGGGCCCACATAGGCCAAACACCCGCAGTTTGGACATGAAACAAAATTCTACAAAAGCCAGATAGAAACACCACAGTGTCTAGTGTGTTTCTATGGGCACTGAGAGATGTTTGAAAATTGTGAATGATACACTGAAACAACATTTCTAAGTTGCTCTGGGGAAGGGGGTCCTGTGGGACAGTCTGGGCCCAGGGACCTGTCCACTTTTAATCCGGCCCTGCCTAGGAGTGTGTGAGAGTGTGAATGGTTGTTTGTCTCTATGGGACCCTGTGAAGGACCGGTGAGCTGTCCAGGGTGCTTCTCTATCACCCTGAATTGGACTAAGCCGTTTGGACAATGAATGAATGACAGTTCTGTACTATAATTCAGTCAAGACTAAGTTTTGTAGTTTTTCAGCAGGATCTAGTCTGATGCGGTGAAAGTCTCTGAAAAAGACAAATCAGAAGCTACTTTCATCAACACAGGGCTGTCCTGAGCCCTACATCCTGGGCAGCAGCGTCTCAGGGCTGAGAAACCAACAGTAAACACATCCGGGACGCTACGTGACGTCTCACTTCACGGTATAATAAGTATTGCGGCTTCTAAACCACCTTTGCCGCTGAGAGTTTGGGTCGGGTCCTCAGGTTAGCTTAATTGTGACGCGCGAGGAAGTTCTCTGAAAGATACGCTGAGATCCAGGGATGCGTTTTACATACATTTATTCCATTTCCCCATGCTATAACAGCACAACCAATATGGGTGGGAAAATCGAATAAAAAAAAATTAAAAAAATCAGAAATCGGGATTTTTTTCCTTCACAATTTTAAAATCTTTTTTTTTTAATACAAATAAAATGAATGCACTGTAAAAAATTGTTTTTATTGATTTTTTTTTTTTTTTACTTGTCTTCCTGAGCAATATAGCAGCAGAATGATGATCTGGCTACTGTGTTGTTTTTTTTCCCTAATAGAAATGAAAAATGACAAGCAAAAAAAAAAAAAATAAAATAAAATAAAATAAAATAAAAAATAAAATTTTTTACACACACACACACACACACACACACACACACTTTTTGTTTTTAATCTACAAAAATCACCAATATCGGAGAATTATGAGAATCGCAATTTAAATAGAATCGGCACCAGAAAAAAAAATCAGAATCGAATCGGGACAAAAGCATATTGTCACAGTCCTAACAACCAAGATGGATAAATGGATTGTTTTAACCAGGGAGATAAACTGACAGAAATGATGAATGAATGTGTGGATATCGTTCAACAAAATTATGGCGACTACCCCACCCTTACTCTCATCTGCTTCCCAGGTAAGTATGCGCCTTTATACACCTCTATGCATGCACACGCCCAATCACACACAAACTACCTCTGCCACACACCCCACACACACACTAATGTACCGTGCACCACCTCCTCATCTATGTCTCCTACAATAAGGAACTGGCTGTTTTGAACACACAAAGCTGATTCAGCAAAAAAAAAAGCACAAGATTAAAAGAGAAAGAGACAAAACAAGAGCCATTGTAAGATCATCTTGTGCTGGCTGTGGAGAGCCAACAGGTCAGGTAGGAAGATGCAGGATGGATGCTGAATTAGCCATCGATAGGGGGGTGTGTGACAGGAAAACGGCAACAGCTCTGTAGTCTGTCTTAAGTTACTATTCTTACCCTCCGCAGTAGAATTTCAGTTTTTATCCCTCTAACTCCCCCGATGCAGACGTGATCAACACAAACACATGAAATGACATTTGTAATGCCATTGTTTCATAATGACAGGATCTAACAGCATCTTTCTTCATGCTGTATGCCTTCGCAGCTCTAATTCTCTTTTAACATGAAGACAATAACATCAGTACATACATGATTATTTTAATAGCGCTGCTACCATCTTTAATTTAAGCCATGAATTATGCTTTAGTGACGTTTACAGGACAGTTTATTAAGTATTGGATAAAAAATAAGCTAAATTATCAGTCTGGCTTTGATATTTCTGAACTCACCAAGAATTTTCTCAAACTCTTCATCGTCCACTTCCTCCACGCTCTCATCATCGCCGTCTCCTCGTGGCCGACGACTTTGTTTCTCCTCCTGCCGTTTCTTGAAAAAGCTGCAAAGCGGTGTTGAGAAGAAACTCAGCAGATGTGAAACTGAACCATGTGAGGTGTGAACTACAGTTTCTGACTCACCGGTGGAAGAAGATTTCATCCACTGGAATCTGACTTTCCTCTTTGGACAGAAACTCCACGCAGTTCACTGACAGAACACAGCGACATGCAGTTAAAAGTCTCGTTTCATGACCGAGTGAAAAGCAGGACCATGATTTTTTCTTTTTAAACCAAAGCTCACCTGGTAAAGAGTTGGCAGGTAACCTCTGTCTTGGTCTCATAGCTGCAGAGTCTGTGTGTTCTGATTAAAAGAAAAAAGTTTAATGCTGAAACAACTTCAAGCTGGGGTAGGTAATGTTGGGGAGATGTGAAAGTGGCGCCCAAGAGGCTCCTCCCCCTCTGGTTTTGCTCCTTGCGTGATCCGAGGCTTTTTTCTTGCCTCCGCCATGGAGGTTATGTTTTTACAACTGTTCACCTGTTTGTGTTCAAGATAACTCTAAAAGTTATGGACAGATTTCAATTAAATTTTCAGGAATTGTTGGAAATGTGAAAAGGAAAAACTGATTTTATTTTGGTGGTGATCCGGATCACCTTTTGGATCCAGGAACTTTTTAAAGGCCTTGGAGGAGGTTTTTCTAGTTTGCAGTTTTTTCCACCAACGATTTTTTTCTCTCGGCTGTTTAGCAGGAGGAGGCAAATAAACCGAGCCGGGTCGGGAAATCCTTCCTGCATTTTCTCATGTTTGCCTTCCGACTTTCTTCTTCACTACTTTGTATTTTCATCCTAACACGCTGTTTATATGCAGGGTGTGGCTATCAGGTATGCACTGCTGGAGGGGGAGGAGGAGAGCAGGGCGAAGCAGCTTACAAAATATTAGAAATGAACCATTTCTTTTCGGTCCGAACATTTGGATTGGTCAGTTTTTACAGATTTACAGTAAACTGAGGGGTCTAACTATATTTCTTATTGTTCATGATAACATAATATATAGACTACTATCAGGATGAGGAACCACTTCACCCGGAGTAAAAGAAAATGTATGAGCAACATTACCTACCTCAGCCTTAATGATGTTGGAATGTAAGAAGCAATCATGTTTTTAATCTGCTTTAAAAGTTCATTTTTTCCTTTAACACTCACCAAGTTCTGGGTTTCCTAAAAGAGTTTTTAAACTAAAAGGTTCGGCCTCACAGTGCTGCACATTTTTCCTTGTAGAGGACTTTAGTCCTCTTCAAATCGGCAGGAAAATAACTGTAGATTTTCAGCTGACAAGTTATTTAATCCTAACTTCTAACCATGCCCAAAGAAAAATCATGTTGTAGAAAAGATGTTAACCTGTATAAGAAGGGTCAAATTATTTCCAATAAGCAGCATCAATACAAGATCTTTGGGAAAAAAGGAATGCATCTCTGGACGGATGTAAGAGCTGTGACACTGCAGACGCTGACTGAAACCAAAGCAGCTGTAATGAAAGCTAAAGGCGGTCCAACCAGACATTAGAAAGTGTGACTCTTATTTTGAAGGGGCTGTGTATTCACACTGAAAACCAGTACAAAGACATGCTCCGTGGTACTTTCTTACGTTTTTCCTTCAGCTGTTTGGGATTTCTGAAGACGAAGCGATCCAAGAACCTGATGAGGGTGAAGTCCTGCAGAGGGTCACCAGAGTACTGGATGGACTCTCCCTGTGGAGACAAAACCATAAAGTTAAGAGGCTGGTAATCTGCCACGGAATCGAATGAGACACGATGTGAACAGAGCCGGCGGAGTGTGTGGAGGACTTTACCTGCAGGATGGTTTTTGCAAAGAGTGACACAGAGGGATGATAGTGCAGAGAAAGCTGCAGAGAAAAGCATTTCTCACGAGTGAAAATGAGTCCAAAATGTTTCAGAGAACAAATTTCTATTTGCATTCTTTAAATTAACTCTAGCATTTTATTTGTTTTTGTTTAACGAAGCACGTTGGGTTTTCCCTCATTCTGGCTTCAGAAAGTACCTAACTTCTATCTGCATCTGGATTTTCTGTAAGAAAAATGTTACCAACTCTATACCTTAATAAGCAGCCCACACTGTCTAATCCAGATCACATGTAAATAAAAAAGCTTTATCGATGCAGACACACTTATGTTTTATTATTAGTTGTTTGTTTTTGGTTTTTCACCTTCTGCAGCTCCCATAAAGTTGTGTTATCAGCGCCGCAGTACAGCGGGTTTCTGTGCAGCGGGTCGTATGTCTCCAAGCTCTTCCCTCCTGTAATAAACAGGGAAAAAAAAAAAATCTTAGAAAAGTGTAATAATCCGTTTAAAATATTAAAATCTACCAAATGAAAACATTTTGTTTTCCCTCAGTCATGTAGCTGAGCTGGAATAAACAAGACAAACAGAGCAGCTCCACACCTTCCAGGTTCTCATGATGTACCCATGATGCTGTTGGTTTGGCCTCCTCTGCACGCACTCCTTGCTCTACTTTATCTGCATCCACAAAACGCTCTTCATCATCATCATCCTCATTCTCCTCAGCAAGGTCTTTGAACGCCTCCTCCTCCCCAACCTGGGAGAACACAGCAGGTAAACACATTGGTAAACCAAAAAAACCTACAGTGCATTTTGGTTTTTGTAGTCTGTGGGTCCGCTCCAATCGTTGCCTGAGCAACCAAGTGACTAGCCAGGCGGGTGGGTTTACACTCCCTGATCAAGTGGATGACCCACTCAGATCAGTGTTTGGTGATAGAGCCCTTTTAAAGGTTTTAAAGTACTTGCTCCGTATGCTTCTGTAGGGGGCAGCGTTCAGCTGTGTTTGTGTGTTGTGGGTCCTGTCTGCCCGGACCCGGGTGGCCCCCACGGTGATGGCCAGAGTGGTCGTGGTTGGGGTAGCCCTTTGTGTAGATGCACCCTGAGAATATCATTTCCTTACCTGGTGCACATCTGGTACAAACGTATCTGGCCATTCATCTTCTTTTAACAGTTATAGGGCTAATAGGGCATGGGTGAGGGTGGTTGTGGGTGGGTGAAAGGGGACTATGGGTGTGTGTGTGTGGGTGTTTTATCTATTTTAATGTAAATGGGTTTATTATGTATAGCACTTTGTATTGTTTTTAAACATGAAAAGTGCTATCGAAATAAAGTTTGATTTGATTTATTCACTTGCTGCAAACAAGTAAACTGTCGCCAAAAAATTCAATACTGGAGGTTACAGCCAGGGGGCAGTATATCAGCACTAAGACTAAACTAGTGAAAAGGTCAATCCACCGTCGTACTTCTGTGGCATTAAAGTCAACAACAGTCCACAAATCTGTTGCTAACCAGGTACGAGTGATTGTCCCTGTGCAACAGGAACAGAAGTAAAAACGCTGGTAGTTGCCAACAAAACTCTCCAGCATTGTGTTCATCTTGTCTTCATGCTCTTGTTATTAGTGTCTCTAGCGCTCAAGTGAATACTGCACTTTATGTACGCGAGACGTTGCCTTGCATCAAAGCGGGGGCGGGGGGGGCGCTACATGCCAAAGTAACGCTGACAATGTTTAAGTTTAATTACAAATAGTAATTTGCATTAGCGAGTGTTTACATGGTAATTTTTCATCAGTTTAAAGCAGAATTAACTTTTGTTACACTTTCCAGACAACAGTTTGAAACGTGTGCAAAACTCGTGACTATTTCAGACAAAATTAGTAATAATAGTCAGAGTCTTTGCCCGTGTAATGCCTCTTTCCACCAGCAAACATTTTCCCCTCCATTTAAGCAGCAAACTCTTCCTCCCCACTCATCAACACTTATCCCCAGGCCTTACTTCCTTACTTAATCTTACACTAAGGCTCTGAAACTGTAAGCAGATTTATTTTGGATAAAAACATGTTTAGTTTCTGTCCAAATATATGTCTGGATGGTAGATGGAAGATCAACTATGGATCTCAAAAAGGCAAACCCTTCTGGAAAAGTAAAACAGCAGGAAAGTCATGATCACTTGATTTCACAATCGGTCGCAGTATTCAACACCATGATTAACCAATCTAGATAATATCTGAACCCTGTCAGCAGATTAAAGCAGCTCACGCAAGCAACGAAAACAAATTTACACAACAGTTTGTTACATTTTGCGTTTTAGTGTTGTCTGAGTTGCAGCGGACAACACTAAAGCCTGTTACATACTCCATGAGACGCAAGAACTGAGTTCTTGTTCTTGAGGCTGCAAGAACAAGAAAAAACGTCTTGTTCGTCAGGTTCATACATACTACACGAGAAGCACGTCTGCAGCGGGGAGGAATCACTGCGGGGGGCAGATGTCTGCTTTTATGCGCGATGAACCCGGTTGTTACCTCTGCCGAGGAGGTTTTTTCCCCCGGCGTCTTTTTGCTTAAGATAACTTAAAAGGTTACGGAGGGATTTTATAAATATTCAAGAGTTGTTGCAAATGTAAAAATGAAGAACTGATTAAATTCTGGTGGTGATCAGGATCACCGTTTGGATCCAGGAATGTTTTAAAAGGATTCTTAAACATTGTGCTTGGCGGAGGTTTCCACTCTCCGAGTTTCTAGTTTCATATTTAACAAGCAGCTTCGTCCGCGGCAGGGCGGGTTGTGCACGCGGCTGGGTCCGAGTGTTTTAATGCCACATGTAAAAATGTTCGTACTTTCTCACCACCTCAATAAGCTGTTTTATCAAAACAATTTTGCCGGCAACAGCAAACACACGGAAGCAGCAACTCCGCTTCTTGCTTTCTCTGTGTTGACGCCCACCTCCAATGTCCGACCAATCACACGATACTTCTCGCAGCCCCGCAAGAAAAAAGTTCTGCCAGCCCGGAGTGTCAAGAACTGTCCTCAAACACGTCCGCAAGAACAAAATGACGTCATTTTCTTCTCGGAGCCTTGAGAACAAGAAAAAAAGTTCTCGTTCTCGTGGAGTATGGAACAGGCTTAAGACAATTCAGGGGTGTCCAAAAAGTCGGCCTTCTTCTGGGACCGTAGGCATTGAATGAGCCTGCTCGCCTCAAACCTGTTTTATTTTCTGTATGAACATTCTGTTCCCCTGGACAAGGACAACAAACAAGATAGACCAAAACAAAAGGATCAGACTAAAACAAGCTGAAATATTGAAACACCACCACCTCAGTCTGAAGACCATGTGATACTGGAAACGCCAAAAGCTTCCAGTTAGGTGCCCCCCCACCCTAACTCATTACACTCCCTCCAAATCATCCTCTCAATCCTTCCTACCCCCAAAAAGCAGCTGCATCCCACAGAAACATCCCATTTGGCCTCCCTCCACCAATTCCTCAGTGTACTCTGACACAACTGTCACAGCCCCATCGTCCACCCCCCTCTCCCTCCACAACCTGAACAACACAGCATCAAACTGGTATGAGCTGGGTCCAGGCTACAACTATGTCCGTACTCATGGCTCTTCCCAGGATAATTTGGGGCTCAATATGCGAGTACTTTCCTTTATTGCTGTTTTAATATGTAACAATAAAAGGGTTGTAAATACTCAGAAACAAGATACATCCAAAATACTCAATAAACGTATCAAATCTTGTGTTCATTCGTCATCAGCTTCAGCCTGCTGATAACAGAAACAGGACAGATTATGCTCTTAGCACACTGACACCAGCTGTACTGAATGCCATCTGAAAACCACTACTTGCTGTCTTGATGCCCTGCCTACAGGGCTTTTCAAGAATCTTTCAGGATGTATAACCTAAGAGCATTTTACAGACTGTAAACATGTCTCTGCTTTCAGGTGTCATCCCTCAGGCCCTAAAAACAGCCTTCATCAAGCCACTGCTGAAAAAGAAGGACAGACTGGTCCCTCATGAGCAGCCTCCTGTTCCTCAGTAAGATTATGGAAAAAGTTGTCTTTCTACAGTTGCAGAACATTCTGACAATAACCATGTTGATGTCTACCAGGCAGCACCAAGACTGCTCTAGTTAAGGTCTTATCAAATCAAACTTTATTTATGACGCACTTTTTATGCTGGAGGCAACACAAAGAGCTTCACAAGATAAAAACCAAGATATGAAGATTAAAAATTGATAACATAGCATATAAAAAAAACAAAAGAAAACAGTCATGTTCTTTCACACACAAGGAAAGACAGCAACCCCCGCCTAATAACATGACTCCCTAACTACTGTCTAACTGAATGTAGGTCTAACAAATAAACAAGACAGATTATAAAATTACCTAACAAACATCTGACTTGATACTGATGTGAGGAAACAATATCTTAGGGATCCATCCACACCAGGAGCAAGTCCTCCATATTCATAGGAACCGTCGCCACCGCAACCACCAAGCAGGCAGGCAGGGCTGGATCCACGCCACAGCCGTAAAGCTGCAGTGTTGGAGCCCCTGCCACCCAAACAAGAGCAATCACCACAAGCAACATATAAAAGGACTTACAATAAATAATGTGCTAAAAAGAAAAGGATAAATAACAAACAGTGGAATTATAAAATGACAATCTGCTTAAGCACAGATAGCAGCAACACTTCAGTCCTGATACGACCGGATCTCAGTGCTGCATTCAACAGAGACAACCATAACGTCTTACTAGACCGGCTGAGAGACTGGGTAGGACTCGATGGCACTGCAGTCAAGTGGTCAGTGTCTTATCTAAAGGTCAGGGTCTACTTTGTGTCTATAGGTAACTACAATTCTGAGGCGTGCCCCAAGCTCCATTCTGGGGCCGCTGCTGTTCGACAGCAAGTTACGAAAATCAACTAAATATGTTACCATAGTTACACAGATGACACACAAATCTTCATAACCATCTCACCAGGAGACTGTAGTCTGATCCAACCTGTTTAGATGCATCGATCGAATTAAAGACCGGATGTGCCAGAACTTCCTTCAGTTAAATGAAGACAAAACTGGAATAATAGTCTTCTGAGCCAAAACAAAAAGACTAAACGTCAGCAACCAGCTTCAGACGGCTACGTTAAAAACTAATGAAAGAACCAGAAATCTCGGTGTAGTGATGGATTCACTGAGACCAAGAAAGTGGATCACAAAAGGCCAGTCCTCAGATCTTTACACTGGCTTCCTGTCTGTCAGAGAACTGACTTCCAAATCTGGCTGTTAGTTTATAAAGCACTGAATGGTTTCGGACCAAACTACGTTGAGGATCTTCTGGTTTGTTATGAACCAATTAGATCTCTTAGGTCATCAAGAACAGGTCTACTTTCTGTTCCCCGAGTCAGCATTTGGTTTTTATGCTCCTCACATATGGAACAAACCCCCAGAAAACTGCAGGTCTGCTGAAACTCAACTGTATTAAAAACTTTTTTATTAGATAAAAGTACTGTAACAGAG
The DNA here is from genome assembly GCF_933228915.1 of Telmatherina bonti. NCBI lineage: Eukaryota > Metazoa > Chordata > Actinopteri > Atheriniformes > Telmatherinidae > Telmatherina > Telmatherina bonti. The sequence continues at coordinate 10,866,822 of NC_136620.1, forward strand.
TTATTCAAACACCCCTGCTGTTTCCCTGTTTGTTTATTTTATGTCTATCTTTTAACAGTTTCTGTTTGTTGTCAGTACTCTCTGCACCTCGCTGTAATCCTTTAATGTTTTTATGTAAAACACCTTGAATGGTCTTGTACATTAAATGTGCTCTACAAATAAACCTGCCTTATCTTGATATTAATGCATCATAATTGTAATATCAAGTTGGCAACAATGGCAGAAATAATGCTCCAGTGACGTAATCTCACCCCTCCTTCCTGCAGCAGCGTCTTGAGACCTGGTTTGGCCTTCATGACCTCGGACACGAGGAAAAGAGCTCCACAGACGAAGCTGGCGCTCTGCTTGGTGCTGACCTGCAGCAGCCGCTTCACGAAGGCTTTGGCCCGCCTCACCACAACGTCGGCCTTCAGAGACTTATACAGCAGGTTGAGAAACATGTTCTGTCTGGAGGATGATGTCAGCCCAGTGTCCAGCAGCTTCCTGCAGAGAAGATCAACATTTTGCTGTAATTTTTGAAGCTGCAGATATTCTTCCCCCTTCCTCAAAAGAAAAGCAACAAACCAACAGGTGAGGTGTTTCTACCTGTATAGCGTGGCGTAGTATCGGTCCGAGATGCTCTGCTGAGAGTCCATGACCTGGAACAGCAGCATTAGAGCCTGCACAGCCGTGTTGAACTTCACCAAGTGAACCACCCTGAACAGCGTGTCCAGCTGTTCCTTCACCTTCTCGTCTCCGCTGGTGGCGTAAGGATACGCCCTGTTCACTCCTGATAGCAGGACGCTTAGCATCTTCGACTCAATGTCCTTCTTCTTCACGCAGGCGTGGAAGAATGAGAAGTAGATTGTGATCAGCTTGGCAGCCAAGTCGGCCTCATCATGACTGAGCATGACCTGGCTGAGGAAGCAGATGGCGTAGTACTGCGCCTTCGGGTTGATGTTGGGCCGGAACATGAGCCGCTCTACTTCGCAGCACACCACCCTTTTCATGTTGGGATGTTTGTGCAACAGCGTCTCCAACAAATACGATGTTTTTGCCGCCATCTTGTACTCGGGGTCTCCCAGCTTGTTAACAACCTGGATGAGCAGCGCCTTCTCCTGCTCCGGGCGGTTGCACAGCAGTTCATGTGCGGTGGTCAGCGCTTTCATCTTGGTGGCTGCCACCGTGTCATGAGCCACTGAATCCAGAGCCGTTGCAAATTCGGCCACTTGGTGTTTTAATTGGTGCTCGTAGTACCAAAGGATGAGGCGACGGTCGCGAGCATCGCGGTTGCCACTGGCCTTGTCCTCCAACTCATCAAACGGGTGTTGGGCAAAGGGGCGGAGCTTCCTGTTGCCTGGCAGCAGATTGTTCAGTAGAAGTTCTCGCAAGGTGTCTAAAGCCATAAGACCTATCCTCCGGCTGCCTTTCTTCTTTACCATGGACACCAGGTTCTCCACATGCTCCAGCATGTGCACAGGAGCGTCCTGGATCAGAACCGTCATAGCAGCCATCCTGTCTGCCAGCACACCAGTAGAAACAACAGTCTTCATCCAGGCAGAGTTGGCTCCTTTCTGCAGGTTCTTTTTGGTTTTGAAGAGCGTTACTTCTGCCTCAAACAGCCGCTGGGCGAGAATCTTATACTGGGAAACAAGAGCTGCATCCTGTGGTGTCGATGCGCCTTCGAATGTGTACTCCAGTTCGTACCACTTCCCCCCAGGTTTGATCAGCAGTACCTGCCTCTGCTGAAACTCAAAAACATTCACAGTCTGCTTTGCTTTTTTCTTAGCCGATACCTGAACAGCTTCGGTTTTCTTTTTTGCTGGTTTTATAGCTTCGGTCTGAGAACTGGACGTCTGTGTTTCCTCTTTCTTTTGTTTGGCCTCTTTACTGACAGTCTCGGTGTTACTCTCCAACTCATCACTGACCAGCTGCTGATCAGCATACGCTCGGATTCCCAGTTTGGTGATGAATCTCTCCAGCTCGCCCTCCTCTAGGTCGTCTATAGCTCCTTTCTTTCCTCCATCAACAAGCTCATTGGAGTCGTCCAGGCTGGCGAGGAGGATGTAGTCACCCTACAGGCAGGGAGCGATTAATGCAAAACGGTGGCAAAGCAGAACATTAGTTTAAATTGAGGTCTGACCAACAATTTCATCTTCAAACTTTACTCGTGTTTACTTTATTCACTTCATTTTATTATTATTACTATCATTATTATTATTATTTAGAAACTTAAACCACATTTCATTGGAAATCTTTTGATTTTGTATGAAAGCAAACTGCAATGATTTAAAAAAAAAAACAAAAAAAACTACACTGTAGCATGTAACTGTAAAATTACTACCCAGCACCATACTGCATAACTATCATAAAGGTGGATAATATATTAAAACGTTACTGTCAAAAGCAATAGCAAATAACTTTAATAGGGGTGGGAAAATCGGAGAAAAATAAAAATCAGAAAGCGGGATTTTTTTCTTCAATTTTAATTTTTTTTTTTTTTTAAACATTTTTTTCTCCAAATAAATAAAATGAATGCACTATAAAATGTTTGTCATGTTTTTTTTTTATTGATCTTTTTACTTGTCTTCTTGGGCATTATATCAGTAGAATGATGGTCTGGCTACTAGGTTCTTTTTTCCCCTCATTGAAATAAAGAAAAATGACAAGTAAAAAAAAGTTTTATACATTTTTTGATGTTTTTTAATCTACAAAAATCAGCAGTATCTGAGAATTGTGAGAATTTCAATTTAAATCGAATCGGCACCAAAAAAAAAATCGGAATCGAATCGCGACAAAAGCATCTCGTCACAGCCCTACACTATGAAATGTCTACAGTCACAGAATAGTCGTTGCGTTATACTAGAAAAAAAACTTCCTGAATACCTGAGTACATACAGAGGAAAAATAAAATACAACACATAGAAAAAGAATAACTTGTCCAGAATTAAATGTACCTTAGTTCCTCCGAGCCGTAAAACTTCATCCAGACTGAACTCTTCATCATTCCTCTTCACTGTGTTCACACCATCATCTGCTGAATCTTCCTCGTCCTCCCCAGCGTTGTCTTCTGGATACAACCCATTGTCCTCAGACGCAAATGTCACTTTATTCGTCACTTGAGATCTTTTGCGATGCTTGTTTTTCGATGCCATGCTGGAAACGGCATGAGGAGGAAAAGTTACTCGGATGTAGAAGCAAACGCTTCCGTAGCGTTCACTACTTCTTCTCTCGTGAATTTAGCAGCAAGAAAATATGTCACTGCCCCGCACAGGTCATTTGTGGAATTACACCCAATAAAATAAATGAGTTGAAAAGCATAGTAATATAATAATACCCACGATTTCTCTTCACATATTTGTATATTATGGAAAATGTTAGCTCTAATCTAAGCTGAAAACGTAGGTTTAATCTTCTTTTTAAAAACATCAGCAGTCTTTCTCCAGTCAGAGGTCATATATGAATGAGGCCTAAAACCTGAAACAGCTAAAACAGGAGTGGGCAACTCTGGTCCTCGAAGGCCGCAGTCCTACAAATGTTGAGAGTTTTCCTGCTGCAACACAGCTGACTCACATCAGACTTAATTTGCAGACTGCTGCAGAGTTTGACATCTAACTGCACTACTCTGCTGATTACCCACTGATTTGCAGCAGCTGAGTTGCAGCAGGGAAACTCCCAACACGCGTAGGACTGCGCCCCTCGAGGACTGGAGTTGCCCACCCCTGACCTAAAAGGACCTCAGTGTCCATGAGGGTTCATAATTTAAAAGAAGGTCAGATAAATAAGAAGGCCCAAGAAAGTTGAGACTCTTATAAACCACTAAAAATGAATTTTGAAACATGCAGGGAGTCAAAGCACTGATTTTAAAAGTGCCATAATTTGTTTGCATCCTCTGGTCTTTGTCAGAAGTTGTGCTGCTGAGTGTGACGTTTTTGTAGGGTGAACAGGTTCTTTTTGAGAAGAACAGATAGCCTGGCATTACAATAATCTAATCTACAGGAAATGATGGATAGACTCTGGATATGTTTTTAAGATGATAAAATCTTGTCTTCCAGACATTTTAATGTGTGGAATGAAATACGTCTGTAATTCAAGAAGGATACCCAGATTTCTCACACATTAGAGAGGCTTTAAAAATTAAGTCATCTGGTTAAATTACCTATTTCTTGTCTTCAGGACTGATAATTAAAACTCCTGTTTTGTCCTTGTTAAAGTTCTTTGCCATCCATGACTTTATGTCTACAGTTTAAAAAGATGTTAACTAGCTCATTAGGACAGCAGGGTGAAGAAGAAGCAGTAGACAGTACATACATTACTATAAAGAGAGAAAAACAAATTAACACACTGCAAAAATAATAATAAAATCATAATAAAATACTAACATTAAGCAAATTAAAACAAGCAACTAGATAAAGTAAAAGAATAATTCATTCATTTTCTATACTACTTACTCTAATTCAGGGTCACCAGGGGCTGGAGCCTATCCCAACAAATAGCAGGTGAGAAGCAGGGTACACCCTCAACACATCTCTCCTTTATAGCAGGGCCAACGCAGAGACAAACAACCTCTCAGATTCATTCCTGGAGATCAGTTAAAGTGATCAGTTAACCTCGCATGTGTGTCTCTGGATAGTGGGAGGAAGCTAGGGTACCTGGAGAGAATCCAAGGATATATGCCAAATGCTGCTTCCCAATGTTTAGTCTCTGCACAAGTCTGCTGATATGAGTTCAGTGTGTTGCAGCAGGGAAAGTCCTAACACCTGCAGGACCGTGGCCCTAAAGGACCGGAGTTGCCCACTCCTGTGGGTCTGTCTCTGTGTTCTCACATTAATGTGAACAGTCTGCCCAGCCAACTCTTTGGCATGGTTAAAAAAAAAAAAAAAAAAAAAAAAAAAGGAAAATTTACCTGTGATGTTTCACAATTTCAAAATTTCCTAAAACAATCATTGTCATTGATACGAACCACGCTGGCACATCTAAAATCCATCTAAACAGATACGGGTCAAATATGCCTCTAAAAAGCCTACATGTCCAAAAATTTGGAGCACTTCAGCAAAACTTATTTTTTTTCATTTTGAGTTTTTTTTTTTGTTTTTTTTTTGGTTTGTTTGTTCTTTTGGTTTTTTTTTTTTTTTTTTTTTTTTTTTTTTTTTTTTGCCATTTTAGGAAAATTAATTAGACCTGAACAGTATGTAAGAGTTAGGAGTCTACAAAATGTTACAGCAAATATAACTCCTAAAATGAGTTTATCCACACTCTTCAGTTATAGGCATTATTATCTGACAGTAAACCAAGGCTGGATCGATCAGTGTCCACTTCAGACTGACCATACTGCAGATGTGACCATCTGCTCTGACTGCAGCGACCAAACCTGTCTGTGTGCCTCTGGATGGGGAGGGGGTTAGGCAGCAGCTGCTAATAAACAGTAGACCTCACCCCTTCCACGTTACTCATCAAAAGTCTCCAATATCACCGAAAAAGTTGCTTTTTATTTAAATAAACCCACCAAAAAAGGTAATAAAAAGGTTAAGTATATCGTTAAAGTTGCTAAGTTAGTAACGGATGTCCATCGTGTGCATCCTTGTAAACGAGATACCTTGAAATTGTGGACTGACAAACCACCGACACGACACGACACGACACGAATAAATGCGTTTATTTTAGCTACCCGTTAATTGTTCTGTAATCAATTAATCGTAATTAATGTGCTAAAGTTCCATCTCTAATTATAATGTAAGAAAATTCACGTTTGTAATAAAACGTCAAAAGTTTACTTTTTTTTTTTTTTTTTTAACAGTAAAACTATTATTTTTAAACATGATACATTTCACTTTTTTTCCAAAATGCAAAAACGTTGTAACGTAATCAGGTCCCTTCTTTTTTTAAAATTAGGGTGACAAATACACGTTTCTGTACAATTAAACACTGTGGGCGAAACGTTTTGGAATCGCTTCGCCTAAATCGCGTTGTTTCCGACGGTACGCGAAGGCAGCCAGAGCTCGTCTGTTCCCTGAAGATAAAATTCACCCTGTTTGCATATGAAAAAACATTCTAGCAAACAAATGTGACTTGTTACTTTCAGAAGCGTCTCGGTCCTGGACCTTTAGGATAACATACGCAGTTATAAGAAATAAATTAGGAAGAAGTTAGGCCAACTTTAACCCCAAATGCAGCAAAATCGCTTGCAGAAGGTTCATTTTTGTTTAAAAAAAAAAAAAAAAATTAGACTTACTGAAATAAAATGGCTCTATATTTCTGACGTCATCCATCTCAGTGTACCCTGATGCTGCCGACTTATCTTATCGATCAGGAAGTGATGACGGAATATGTGACAAATTGTTTAAACAAGCTCTGTCATCCTAACCCTATTAATAACGTTGATTTGATCTGATACTTATATTACTTATTATAATCAAATTCACGTATTACTTATTACTTTACATCACAGACTCGTGGATTCATCTGTACTTTCTCCCAGAGCTGTTTACAGAGCAACAGGTGCCACTGAATGATATGATGCATTCACGGAACTGTCAAAACTCTGTTACATGATACATGTTACGTAAAAGTGATATTTAAGAACTTAAAATGTGAACGATACTGTCAAAACATATAGAAATATAAAATATAAAACGAATACATTCACAAAAGTTAGAAAATACTTAAGATGTTTCTCGAGTTTTAATCAACTTTTGTGAAGGATTTTTGTCATTACTACTTAATTGTATGCCCTGAACGCCTCTCACACCCCGCCCCTCGGCTCGTTGGCCATTTGAGCATGTAAAGTGCGTGAAGTCGGAAACTTGGTCCAGATTAGTTGTCAGGTCCCTCTGCGGAGGTCTGTCTGCTCTCCTCGCTGCGTTCAGGTTCAGGTGGAAACTCTTTCCTGTCAGGATGTCTCCGTCCTCATCACCCCGCTACTTCACAGAGAGGGAGGTGGCCCGTCACTGCACCAAGGACTCCTGCTGGGTGCTGCTCGGGACCAGGGTCTACGACGTGACCGCGTTCCTGCGGATGCACCCGGGCGGGGAAGCTCTGATACGGAGCCGGTCGGGTAAGGACGTGAGTCGGGAGATGGAAGGACCCCCACACCGGCACTCCAAGAACGCCCGGCGGTGGATGGAGCAGTACTACATCGGGGAGCTGGATAAGGAAAGCAGCACCGAAGAGGCACAGGTAATTGACTCACCTGCAGGGCTCTCCAAGGAAAGGAAAATGAGCTTTATAGAGTATTTAAATGTAATATTTAAATCTCACTTATTTATCTTCATTTGGTTCAGAAATACTGCTGGGAAAACTGGGGGGTTAAAATGCTTGGAAGTTTCTTGTCCTTTTGGTCGTCCAACCTCTATAATGAATAAAGGGAGATGAATATTCCTCATATTGACCACAAGATGGAGATTATAGATAATAATTTATTGGAAATGTTGGAAAAAATGTGAGGATGGATGGTATTTTAGAGTTTCACTTGACTTTACTGGGTATTTTTTTTGTGATCCATTAAAGAAAAAAAAAAAAGGCCTTGCTTCCTCCTGTCTTCCTCCTCGTCATCACCCCACTCCCCTTGTTGGACTTTATTGGTTATAGGGGAGGGGACGAGGAGCAGAAAGACACACAGGACCGGCTCAAAGGTTGTGTAATGTCTGTGTGGAGGAGGGACGGAGCAGAACTGGGAGAGGCTCGCAGGTGATATGGCAGACCTGTGGGGTTGGGTGGGTGTGGATGGTCACAGTGTTAATGAATCATTCAGGAGATTGTGTGTGTGTGTGTGTGTCTGTGTTTGTATGGGAGGGGAAGAGAGACATAGGGACAGAGAAAGAAACTGGTTTGTCTTGTTTGTCCCAGTTTAAGGGACAAACAAGGAAAACTAGTGGGAAACTAGAAACTTTCCATCTCTGCTTGTGAGATAAACCCACACCCAATTTGTTTCTCTATTCCTGTGTGTTTCTCTGTGTGTGTGAGGAGAATTTGCATAAATCTCTTGCTGACTGAGTGCACATTTACATGCTTGCCCACTCATAAGTCTGTCCTGGTTGGGTTTAACTAAATAGGACTGCAGAGTCCTTCAAGTCAGGCACAGATAAGACCTGGCTGGAAAAAGCCTTTTGGCCTCCGTGTGTTTGGCACTTTGTTAGTTTGAGGATGTGTGTGGCTTTTTCACACATTCATACATTTACACATAGGCTATTAACAGTTTGACATGTGGCTTTTTTTTCTTCACTGTAGTCGTCGCTGAAAAACAAACAAACAAAAAACCTACTGTAACTTGGCTGGATGTGATCCAGCACCTGGTTCAGTGGATGTTTAGAGTAAAACTTTTATAGTAATGGGAAAAAAAAAAAGAGTTCAGACTGTCATGCAAGTTTAAATGACGGAAGACCAATATGTTCTATTTACCTTTTACAGGTCTAGTTAAACTACATCTACAGCATATTTACACTTAATTCATTCAACCAAATCATTCCTCACTAATTTAACCACATGACACCTGTTGTCACAAATTAGTGACAAACTACTTCTCACCTTTTTATTTTTTTTAATCAAGCTGATTTATTTGATTAATTTATTTATTTGCATTTGTCAGTTTTTTTAAGTATTTATTTAATTTGAGTTATTTATCATTCATCTGTTTAATACTAGCTAATAATTTATTTAATATTTACCTCTCTTTTGTTTTATGTTAAAAAAATTTTCGGGGGGGGGGTTGAATATTGGGATTTTTCGCTTCACAAATTAAAAATAAATTTTTTTGTTAAATCATTTTTTCAACAAATAAATAAAAATAATTTATAATACATTTTTATTCATTTCATTGATCTTTTTACTTGTCTTTTTGGGCATTATAGCAATAGAGTGATGGTCTGGCTACTCAGTTATTTTTTTCCTAATTTAAATCAAGGAAAATGACAAGTAAAAAAGTTTTGTACATTTTTGTTGTTTTTAGTCTTTACAAATATCCGCTGTTTGGGGGGGAATCATGAGAATCACAATTTAAATCAAATTGGCACCCAAAAATTTCGGAATTGAATTGAATTGGGACGAAAACCTATCGTCAACCCTATTTTTTTCCCCATATTTGTTCCTGTTTTCACTTTGTGTTGCTATAATAGTAAATAATTTCCGGTGCTGAGGGGTTAAATTGTTTGATTCAGGTAGAAATGATTTATTTTGCATTATGCTCACCTAACAAGTTTTTCTGAGAGAAGAGCTGAATCCCATTAAATATTGGGTAATAATCTAACTAAAGCTTCCTGAAATGTGGAAACTGGAGCTGGTAGAGAAATGAGACCAGTGGGGTTCATGACCCATGACATGCAGCTTCACTCTGAAGATAAATATGGCAATGTATGATTGATGATTTCAAGACAGGAAGACACAGGTTTAAAAAAAGAAACTTTTTTTCTCCTTACCCTGATTCTGAGTGTCTACATCATGATGCATCAAAAATACCACTGATTTTCCACCTTATGTCATGTCTATGCTCCTTTTGTGTCAACAGGTTCCTCTGTTAGAACGTCACTCCTCTCATGCGTCCCCTACATTGGCATGGTTGTTAGTTCAGTGTTCACCTCCGACTTCTGACATCAGGTTTAGATAATACCGAGATCATCAAAATGCTCATTCTGAAAAAGAAACATTACAGGGAGCAGTGCCAGTGGTCTAGTCCAGGGAATGCAGGTATACAGAATATACTCACTTCTTTTTCAGTCAGCATCGAGTGTAGCCACTTCTAAACCACATGTGATGCTGCTTTTACAATTACAAACGTCCCTCCACATGTAGCTACGGTTACCTAAGCTACACTGGTGAAGTTAGCCATCAGCTACGTTAACTTTAGCCTGAACATAGACATCCATCCATCCATCCATTCATCCATTCATTATCCTAACCACTTAGTCCAATGAAGGCTCACGGGGAAGCTGGAGCCTATCCCAGCAGTCTTTGGGCAAAAGACAGGATACATCCTGGACAGCTCACCAGTCCATTGCAGGGCCCTGAACATAGACATAATAAAGATGTATGTATGTATATATGTCTATAAGCCTGTCTCTTACTGGTCTGTGTGCCAGTACTGGTTTAGTCATTTCATAACTCTTCCTCCCTATCTGCCTCCCCGTATCCCCGTATTCTGAAGAGCAGAAATCATGTGTCAATGAGAAAACATGAGGATGGATTTTTGCAGTAAACGGAATAGAGTCACTTTTTCTGAAACAGCCTTTTTCTGGGCTCTTTTTGTTTTAAGAAGAAAAAAAAAAGGACAAAAAAGTGAGTGCATACCCACTTCTTTAGGAACCAGTATATCACTGGGCGGTGCAGTAGACAATGGTGGTTTCTGCAGCCAGAGAAGACATTGCAGCTTCGTCACTGTTCTTCTGCTGGCCGCTTATCAGCTGTACTGCTCCAAAACGTGCAGAAAATGTAGTTTTTTCTGGTCATCAATGGTATTTTATTAACTGTGCAGTAATAGAGAGGTATCTACATCCCCTCCGTCAAAACCTTTCACTCGATCTTATGTCCACAATATGCAAACAGACATTTGAACTGGCATAATCTAATGTTCTGTTTTTCTTTCCTAGAAATGTATGCAAATTAATGTTTTTTTGGGCTGTATAATACACCATTTGCATATTTAAACAATAAATTTCAGAAACTTGCAATACAAAAGTAATAGTCTTTGACAGAACGGTGGCGGTGCAGGCTAGATGAGACAGGAGGCAGGCGGATGCAGGTAAGGACGTTAAACCCAACAGAAGAGCCACATGAACAAATAGAACAAGGACAACTAAGGAACTGGCACAGATGAACTGAAACCAAGTGTTTTATATACAATGTATATAGAGAGAACCCCGACAAGATCCAGGTGGAATGAATGAGCTAAATCCCAGGTGTCAACCTCCAGTCCTGGAGGGCAGGCATCCTGCAGGTTTTTGTTGTCTCCAGGCTCCAACACACCTGAGCGAAATGTATACACAGACACAAGAAGTGGCTGGATCCATTTGATTTCAATCAGGTGTGTTGATGGAGGAAAACAACAAAAACCTGACGGATGCCGGCACCCCTGAGCTAAATGAGACCAGATGGACTGATGAACCCACAAACCCACAACAGAACCAGAATCAGGAGATACTAGTTAGTTATAAATTTGACATCAAGCAGCCACATACTAGTCGTTTGGGTGCTTATGACACCCGACTGACTTCCAGCAGCTCTGATTCTGCAATCACAAGGAAGCGAAGGTGGTACCGCACTGCTGAACTGGGATTTGAGTCTATAAAAGGCTGCTTCTCGTGGAGACAGAGCTTTTCCTGCAGTAGCCCCCAAACTCTGGAACAGCCTCCCTCTTTCGGTGAGGTCTGCTGGGACTTTAAGTGGTTTTAAATCTCTTTTGAAAACTCATCTTTTTATGTTGGCTTTTAACTCTGGAGAGCAGGAGCACTCGGTCTTTTCTGTCTTATTTTGTCTTTTAACTATTATGTTGTCTTTATTTTAGTGCTTTTAATATTGATTTACTTTATTTTACCTGTACAGCACTTTGGTTACTTTGAGGTTTGTGACTTCTGGTTGCGATGGAGCGCCACATGTACAAAATACTTTAAACTGTATGCATTTCAACCTGTGATAAAAAACATTGTCTGTAAAATTCACACTAATGATAGACTGACCAGAATGACCTTAAAATGGCTAAATACAAGCTTATTTAATCATGTGTCTTTAACAGTGAAAGTCATGGGACAGATTTCAGCTCACTGACTGAGTCACCGAGACTTTCAGGCTGTTAATGAAATATCACAATTTGTCCTCCAAGTATGTCATTAGCAAAGTTTATGCTAATTTTTCCTTTTATTCTGTCCCGTTTCTAAAGAAGCAAGGTGTGAATAATAAACCTGGCTCTCGTGTGTAATTCTGTAATAAATAGTGTGATGCCTTTAAGTGCCACTTTCACACTGTGGGGAAGTAGCAGTGCAGTCACAGGACGTAACTTTCAGTCACATGGCGTGACTTCGAAGCGATTGCAACTCCTCTCGGATCACATCCAACACAGAGGCCACTTGTAGAGGTTAAAGTAAAATATTATATGCTGAGAAAAATAATGCAGTAAGGTTCTTACTGATTATCATAAATAAGCGTACACTTCTTCCCACTCCCTTTTCAAACTCCTTTTTATCTCACAAATTTATTTAATAATCAAATTGATGAGGAATTATCATCATTATGGTTTTTAATATTATTTGTGATTATTTTCTAGTATGTATATGTATGTATATATGTATGTATGTGCATGTATGTATATATGTACATATGTATGTATAGGTAGGTATGTACATATATTTTTCTTTCATTTGTTCAAAATAAATTAACTAAGGGTTTGCTTATTATCAACCTGTAGGATTGTAGCAAAGTTTTCAGCTCTTAATTCTCTTTGTTATTATAGTTAAACTGATTTAAGCTAGCAGAATTATTCTGAAACACTAAAGTGGATGTCTCCTGATTTTAAAAGATGATTGATGAGGCGGGACACACTGAATCAGTTCTGTGGAATGATAAGATCTTGATTTTGCATTTATTGTCTAATTGTTTGTTTTCCTAATTTTAATTTATAAGCAATTTATTGGGCCGTCTGTGCTGGCAAGCATAAATATTTTCTTATCCGCTTAGTCCAGTTTAGGGATGTGGGGAAGCGGGAGTCTATCCCAGCAATCATTGAGCGACTGGCAGGGAGCACCCTGGACAGGTCGCCAGTCCATCAAAAATAAAAATTGAAATGCATAATTTTCTTGAACTATTAAATTGTATACTGCATTATTTGATGAAATGTGATTATTTGCTTTTCTCAGTATGCAAAATTATGTTTAGGAATATAAAATATTAATTTAAACAAGTTTCACTTTTGCACTTTGATTAAAATTGTACATATAAAAATTGTAGCATGCTGTAGATTAGAATATGCGGAATACATATTCAGCTTATAAAAGATGATAAATAAACATGGTGCTGTAATTTGCCAAAAGGGTAAATCGTCAGGCTTTTGCTGGGCGGTGTATTCATGTACAAAACAAGACATTTTTTTAGTGTAGGTCGTGAGAGAAATGATGAATAAAAATGTAAAATTAATATTTAAATTAATTCCATCAAGTTACTCAGCCACTGCTAGAAGTTAATATGTGACCCTGGTCACTTTTGATAGCAACACATTAATAACTGGTTCAGATCAGCTGACTTTGGACAGGTGAATGAGAGAAACGTGTTGGGGCCAACATAAAATAGTTCATATACTTTAGCATATTTAGCAAGCAAACAAACAAAAACATTTATTATGAAATGTTTACTGTGTGGGACTATAGTATAAGTGGATTAAACCAGTCGGACCCGTGCATTACATGGTTTTAATGCACTTCATGGAGAAACATCATTCCTATGCTTGTTGTTCTGGACTGTAAAACTGTGTAATGCACATTAACCTTTACAAATCTTACACATCTGTGTGTGTGTGTGTGTGTGTGTGTGTGTGTGTGTGTGTGATTTTAGGTTGTTGCGTATCTAATGTGCCATCATGTAAAAACTGAGAAAAAAACTTGATCATTTTGAATTTATTAAGTTTAGTTTTAATGTTCCTTTGCTTTCATATCAAACCATGTATGGATCGTCACGCTTGAGTTCTTCTTTCTGCTCCCATGAACGTGACTTTAATGAGGTGCATGACAAAACAGAGTCCTACCTCTGTACTTATTAATCTGTATGCTGCTGATTAAAACCCATTTCCATCTGGTTAAAGTGCAGGCGAGCAGAGAGATGTAGCCTGCAGTTGAGACAGCGTCAGGGCAGACCGCTCCACCAGCGCTCCGCAGCATATGATGACTTGTTTAAACAACAGAAGCAAACACAGGTACAAAGCTTCTGTGGACTAAATAAAACTTGAATATGCTGAAAGAGGACGTCAGTCAGCGATTAGAGGGGATTGTGTATCATTAGACAACTTACACTTCTAGTCCTTGAACGAACTTGAACGGAGGAGTTTGGTGGTTTTTTGGTCCTTTAAACAGTGTTAGTTTTCTTAGATACAATACAACTTTATTTATACAGCACTTTAAAAACAACAATGTTGACCAAAGTGCCACATTGTGGGGGGTTAAAAAAAAAACCCCAGAATAATTAACATACATTAGGACAACTTAAAAAATTTTTAGACATCTAAAAACAATCAAAAAATAAAAGCAATAAAATTAAAACAATCTAAATAAAATCAGATCTAAAAAGTCAACTTTTAGATGCCTGTATTATCTGAGCACGTAACTCATGAGGTCTGCCACATACAAGCTTACACTTTCTGATTGATTAGATCAGTTGGTGACAGAGTTGCTTCGTTGTGGGAGAGGAGACCCTGGATGGGCATGTAGGTCTGCAGGAGCAGGAGTATAGCTTCTCCTGCGAGCGTTTCGGGGACGTATGTGCTTACAGGAGCTAGTTTACAATCAAACACAGCTGCTCTTTACACTAACAACAAATTGGGCCAATCAATATTAGATTGTCAGTTACATTTTAAGAAGCAGATTGGTCTGACTCTATGCTTCAGGGGCAAGTATTTACTTTTATATAATTAAATATTTGTGTGCAGAACGTTTTATCAAACTGACCTTGTGTACAATAAATGAGACGGTCTATCTATAGAACCTGGAGTCCGCCACCATGATCTACTTTTTACTTTCTGTTCTCTGATTGTTTTAGGTTTATGACTCCTCATTTTAGATTTATGACTTTTATTATTTATCATTAAGAGACCAGACTGTAAGCTCTCCGTTGTAAAGTTATTTTATATTAAAAGCATGGTTGCGATATAAGAAATTGTGCACTTGTTGGCTTCGCAGGACTCGTGAACTTATTTTTAAGCATAATGTTTTCATTTTTATGAAAGAAAAAAATCACAAATGTCAAAGACTTTGTGGTTTTACTGGACACCAGATAACTCTTCAGATACAGACAGAAAAGATTACACTTCCTGAGAAATGCAGGTAAACAGTTCATTTTTTCACTTTTTATTTTTTTTCAGGGCAATTAAAACACTGAATGTTTTTTTTTTTTTTAACCAAATGGTTGAAATAACATTTAATAATGTGGTAACAACCGTGAATAGTTTAGAACTTTAAACAGCGATGGGAGAATTAATACTTACTTTTGGTAATGTATAAAGCGGACCAAGTGTTAGCAGGCATGTTGATTTCCACATGTTTGATGAATTTATAATAGTGACTGAAGGAATTACTCTGCTAAAAGACAAGGGTCAGACTCACCACTGCTATGCTTAATTGATCTTAAACTGTAAAAATGTGTGGCATTTCCTCATAGATGTGCACATTAATCATCCTATTAACCCCGTGTTTCTCAGTCCTCAGGACCCCCTGCCCCGCACGTTTTAGACATGATCCTCCTACAAACAACTTCCTCAACAGGTTATTTTGCTGCCTGTTAATGAGCCCATTGGCGTGTGTTAAAGTAGGGTTGCCCATTAAACCTGCAGGGCAGGGGGTCCTGAAGACCTGGACCAAGACCCATTTAGATAAGATGCAGCAAACACTGCTTTCTCCCTCTAAGACTCATCTTCAAAGACATATGAAATTATTCATACTTAAGGATGAAAGTTAGCCGAGTAGAAGCCTGTGTTTGAGCTTCATGCCTATGTTTTTCATCGTAGGTCAGGTAAAGACAGCAGTTCTTTTCCCCTTGACCGGCATGACATTTACAGGTGCACCTTTGTTTGCTTACTGCTCCGGCCTCTCTTTGTCTTGAGAGAATTACGCTGATTCTGCCTGGTGACCTCTAAGAGGATAGACACATCCTGCTCAAAAATCCATGACACATTCCCGTCATTTTTGTTCCACTCGGCCTGCAACTTCTTCCTCCTATAACTCGTAGACTTTCTCTGTGGATGGATTCAGTCGGGACAGCTGCATGGCACCGCCTGACGTATGTGGTGATGTGGCAGCGTGGTCACGAACTTGAGAAGATAGTAGACGTATTGTTAAATGAGTGGAATTACAAATGACAAAAAAACTGTCTTCGAATGAATGAATGAATGAATGAATGAGAGTGATCATATGGAAAGGCTCAGCAGAACATCTGGAGGAGAGTAAACCAGCTGTTTAAGCTGAAAAACTTTCTAAACAATGAGATATCTAAAAGTAAAGCCCAGATTTGAGTTCGAGAGTTGTTGATCGTTGTTGCAGGAGGAATGCTGGAGGGGACTGGGTCAGGCTGGTAGAGCGCAGGAATGTAGACTTTGATCAGCATGGATCTTTCTCTTCTCAATGATGGGATTGTCTTCAGTCAGACGGCACGAGGAGGGCAAAGAGAGAGGAATTGGTAAAATGTGAGCATTTAAATTGATTATTAACACCTGATAATTGTCAAAACATGTCATCATTTGTGGATGTCTTCATCCTGACAGGTAATTACAGACTTGTACAAGCAGTGAAGTGAGTCATAGCAAAGCAAAGATGGTCCCAGTATGTGCAGATCAGCTCTTTCCATGCCTCTCCTGCTCCTGCGTCATCAGCTGTTCCCAACCAGCCACTCAGGTGAACGGTCTCTTTTACAACCCCTGAGAGCTGCACCGAGTTTATCGCCGTGGTGATGCATTACTTGGCACGTTGTTTACTTTTGCTCCCTTAGAAACGCTTCAATTAGAGCTCAGGTGCAGGCCTCAGGTGGCTCCCTTCGTTGCCACGGTGACCCCAGGAAACGACAGAGGGCAAGGTGCAAGATGGTGAAAAGGGAAAGCTGACATGTGGGGGGAAGGTTCAGCAGGAAGGGTGTTACGCTTTCCTCCCATTGCTTTAAAGGGAAATATTATTAGAGGTGGTTGATTATTTATCTATTTAACCTTTAAAACTCCAAACAAATATTTGTTTTACTATTATTGGTCCACTTGTGTACATGATGCATGTGCATGTAGAAGCTCAAACCCGTTTAATTACAGTCAACATCAAGACCCAATTTGTCAGGAGAGCCTCAGCAGTCAGGCTGAAATGATGTCAAATGAATGTATGAACAGAAGTAGGAGCGTAAACGCTAACCCCCAAAATATCCCATAAAACAGAATTACTTTGTAGAAATAACACACATCATTCTCCCAAGTCTCAGCTTTCAGGAGAAAAACCTGTCTCACAAAACCATCTCTAACTCCAGCCGTAGGGGACCACGGAGAGGTGGTGGTGTGGACCCAAATGCAGAGTCGACGCCAGAATCAAGACGCTTTAATCCCAAAACTATACTGAAGATAAACTAACGCCAACTAACGCATGAAGTAAATGCATGAGAACGTAATGAAGCAACCTCTGAAAACGTAAACCAAGATGCATAAATACATGGAGGTAGTAACTCTGAACAGGTGAAAAGAATCAGAAAATTGAACCAGGTGAGCAAATAAACTGGAAACTAGAGATGAGGGAACTAAACAAGGAAAAGGGCTGTGACTATATGCTTTTCTCCCGATTCGATTTGATTCTGATTTTTTTTGGGTGCCGATTTTCGGTTTAAATTGCAATTCTCAAAATCATTCAGTATTGCTGAATTTTGTAGATTAAAAGCAAAATAAAAAAAAAAAAACAAAAAAAAAAAACCCCAACCCTTTTTTTGCTCGTGATTTTTCTTAATTTCAGTTAGGAGAAAACAACCGAGTAGCCAGACCATCATTCTGCTGCTATAATGCCCAAGAAGACAAGTAAATAGATCAATAAAAACAATAAAAATTACAAAAATTTTATCGGGGATTCATTTTATTTAATTGAAAAAAAGAAATCAATTTTCAGATTTGACAGACTGACATGCATGTCTGTGAGGTGAAAATACAGATTTCTTAAACAACTTCGCTCTGAATCAGCTGGTGAACCGCATGAAACTAATGTTTTACAGCAAAATATTTTTGTGATGAAGGCATGTTGTTGATCTGCCAGCTTGTTCTGATGCTTCACCAGAAAAAGAAGCAGATTTTTCATATTTTCTAACTCAAGTTGGACAACTTGTGTTTCTCTGTGTAAAAAAAAAAAAAAAAAAAAAAAAAAAAAAAAAGCATTTCACTTTTATTTCCATTTCCTTGTTTATTTGGCTAAGGCACCGTGGAAAAACTCTTTATCGATGAAGATAACAGACAACGTCCTCATGTATTTAATTTCACACTTAAGTTTAATGTTAAATTCATTGAATGTGTGTGAAAGTTTTTGGCATCACAGAAATCATGGAGCCCTAAAAGTTAAAAAACAAAACAAAAAACAAAACAAAAAACACACTGACTTCATGACATACTATGATTACAAAATAACTTAAACTTTCTTGGCCAACGGTCCGATATGTGGCGCAGATCTCAGTTGAATTAGCAAAGACTACATTGCAGCTGTGAATCCTAGCTAGCTAAAAACATGCGCAAAGCAGAATTTCCTCCGAGTCAGGGATCTCAAACCCTGCAGGTTTTAGATATTTCCCTGCTTCAACACATGTAACTCAAATGAATGGGCCAGAACAAACTGTAAGATCACCATGTCATCTGAATCAGGTGCGTTGGAGCAGGGAAGCCTCTTAATATGCAGAACTGCATGGAAGATCAGAGTTTGAGATCTTTAGACACTTAAGGTTGACTTTGTGAGACAAAAACTGTGATTAAAAAGATATTCCTGGTCTTTTGTGCAGAGTGAGTATTTACACAGTGGTGCTTCATCATCACCATCATCTTCTGATCGCTTTTAGAGGGATTACCGGTGACTTCTTTCTGCCATCTGAAAAGTATTTTATTAAAATACTGCAAAAGATTCTTACCAGTAATACTTTATTTTACCTGAAGGAGATTGAAATTGTAATTGTAGGTATTCAAAGATTAAAGGCTGTGTTCCTGTTTGTGAGATGTTAAAAATCTTTAAGGAGAAAATTAGGCTGTTTAGGAGTTACTCATTAACTTAGTTAACTTCAACTAAGTTCCTCATTTGTACTTCTCTAAATGGGAGCTTCGTCGTTGCTATTAATGATGTTGGTAACAGATAAAAGCCGACATGCTCAGGGTCATTTAATTTCTAACACCGTTAGAAACAACGTCTCAGAGCTTGTTGGGTTTGGACTTATGTTTCTTTGTCCCTTTGTACCAAATAGTGACTTTTAACGTGGCTTGACATTCATCTCTAAATGTTTAGAAGTTGTTGGATTCTGCTGCATGTGTGTTTTCATTGATTAGGAAATAAAAAAATACCTGCATAACGTAACAGTGTGTTTTAAAAGCTCACCCTGTATATGGTAATATGACACTTTATGCACAGGTAGGCTGCTACACAGAGCCTCTTATTCTTGCAGATGCACACACACACACACACACACACACAGAAACACACACAGAAATGCACATATAGTTGGTAGAATAGCGGAGCACACAGCCAGACTGGAATCTTGAGTCCTGGTCATGCAGGTTTGACCAGTTCTTTTAGTTAGGCAGCTGAGCTTGTGCCACCACCCTCAGGCTCACTCACCATGTCCACCCTTATTTCTTTGGTTGGGTCCTTCCTGTTAAGTAACTTACTCTGGAGCTGGACGTAGCATTAAAGGTTTTGAATGAGTTTGAAGCCGAAACCTTGTCAGACAGAGACAGGATCAGTGTTAGCCTTCGTCACCTACACATTTCACAACATTTATATTTTTGTAAAGAACATGTGTGCTTCAGGACTTTGCAAGATTGAGGGTGAAATTTGTCAGGCTGGGAAAAAGAATATTATTACGGAGCCACATGGTCAGAATTTAAGTTGTTTTTTGTTTTGTTTTTTCTGAAAGCTTGAAAACGTTTTAAGCTTTACAAAACAAAAGATGGCTTAGTCCAGGGGTGCCCAAGTCCAGTCCTGGAGATCTACCATCCTGCAACCTTTAGATGCAACCCCTGTCCAGCACAGCTGAGTCAAACAGCTGAATTCCTCTTTTGCATGTCATCCAGCTCTGCAGAGGCCTGCTAACGAGCCACTTATTTGATTCAGGGGTGTTGGAGAAGGGTTGCACCTAAAAACAGCAGGATGGTAGATCTCCAGGACCGAACTTGGGCACCCCTGGCTTAGTCTGTCTTCATGATCTGTTCACCTGATCTCAGAGGTGTGCAGACAATTTATGAGGTTCTGCTCCAAAATTACAGCTCTTGCAGGAGAAAAGTGCCACAATAAAATAAATAAATACCAGATTGAACAATTCATTAAATGTGCCACGACTTCATCAAAATTGGAAATAAACACGTTAACTTTTAAAACTCTGACATTGCTGGTTGGTCCAAATGCTATTGCTGATATCAACAGTTTATATAAAATTGTCGTGTGTAACTGCAGGGAAAATTGTGATCCATAGCAAACTTTGTAGGTGATCTATGTTATGTTTTTAGGGATTTATACAATGTGGCTTCAAATACAGTGTTTGTTCAGACTCTGTGTGGTAAATCTACCATTATGGCACCATGATAACATAATTTATTGCATTTTTCCTGTAGAAAACATTGCTATCACCACCATGTTGCAATGATATGGTCATTTTGACCTGGACATTATGATAAAGCTGCTTCCTGTCCACTTTGGAGCAATCAGATCACCTAAATTGATGCGTATGTCCAATCAGAAGCAGCACAGTGATGCTAAAATACGCTGAGTTGGAGAAAAGTAGGTAAATGGCTTTGTAAGTAGCAAGAAATACTAAATATGTAAAAAGTTTCTGTTGTGTGCTTAATTCAGTGCAAATATTTTTACTCCTGAAGGCCAAGACTTGAGAGAATGATCTGCTGATAATCACGGCTACACTGTGTGTTATTTCTACAAAGTTCTGTTGGAAATAAATTCTGTTTGTTTGGTCATTATGGCGTTATATCATTTTATACATTCATATACATAGTTTTAGCTACATAATCTGACAACTGAGGCTGTTCTGAAAAAAAAAATGTCTGTATGTTGACTTGGATTAAAAGTAATGAGTGTCTCGATGCATTTTTACATTAAAAAAAAATCCAAACATAACAAAAAAACAGGCTGACTAAAATGTCAAACACGATGAAAATACTATTGTCTATTATGAAGAAGAAAGGGAGAAAGAGACAAAAAGCAGGAAGTGAATAATTTGATGAGCAGCATATAAATAAGATGAAAAATGGAGAAGTGGTTGTGTGAAAGAAGTTAATGCTTCTTCACACACTCTTGGTGGGAGTTGTAATGTGATGTTTGTTCATGCAAATGTCCAAATATTTATTTATCCAAACAGTTATTCTTAGAAAGAAAACTGAATTTCAAACCATGCAACAGGTTTGTTTGTGCTTTAAAATAAGAAATAAAATTATGCTGCAGAAGGTGTTTTTATCACACCTAACAATCAATGTTGCATTCTGTCAGCCTGACAGTCA
The DNA here is from genome assembly GCF_933228915.1 of Telmatherina bonti. NCBI lineage: Eukaryota > Metazoa > Chordata > Actinopteri > Atheriniformes > Telmatherinidae > Telmatherina > Telmatherina bonti. The sequence continues at coordinate 10,888,192 of NC_136620.1, forward strand.
TTCTGTGACCCTGTCGCAGGAAAACCTGCCAGGAAGATGCCCTCATAAATCTTATGTGAATCCAGCTCTATTTTCTAATAATGTGTTGTCAACAGATTAGTTACTAGCAAACAACTATTAATCTAGTAGTAGCTAATGTTATTATGGTTCTGTGTTAGATTAGTGCTATAAAACTCAGATGGAGACTAGGGGAGAGTCCAGGCCCCCTCTTTCAGGAATAAAGAGTTACCTTTCCTCAGGCATTTCACTGTAAACTGTTTAGCGATATAAGTCCTTATAAAATGCATTAAAAGGATTTTTGATTATTGCACATAAACGAAAACTTAATGAGTTTTTAAAAGATTGGATCCCCTCTTTTTTAATTCTCATAATGTTTTGGTCCCTATGAATATCTCTTATGTTGCCTCAGAAATAGGATGTTATCAGTTATGTCCCTTTCTTCAGAAAAATAACATGGTTCTACAGCTTGCATTGCTGTTAACAACATGAGCAAAAGGAAGGTCTAGTTCACTTCATGTTACATGTTTGATTTGGATTGTTTAAGCCTCATTAACCAGAAAATGAAGGAAAAGAGAGAGAGAAGACAGGAAGCAGCTTAGGATGGCATAAACGAGCGGCAACCTCCGATGGTTAAAGTGAGCCTGTGCGAAACTGCAGTTCCCTCTTCATCCTCTAGGGACTGCAAAACAGAGCAAATCCCCATAGACTCCCATGTTAAAAAGACCAACTTCACAGCAGAAATGAACATGTTTACAGCCTGGTTCAAAAATCCATTTTCAGTTTTATAGGTCAGGTTTACCTTCATGACAGCTGTGGGGGGAGTGGATTTTTTCTAACTTGCAAGTTTAAAATGAATTTAATCACAATGTTTGGCATATTTTGGCGCGTGTCCTTTTGATTGACAGGTACCCAATCTCCCACTTCAAGTCAGAAGAACGTAGAATAACCGCGGTTTTTAGCTGGTTAACGTGACTTAGCTTTAGCCCGCTTATCTCCGTTAGCTGGTTAGCTCCTCTAATCTCCGGGTTAGCTCGGTTAGCTCTTAGCTACAGGCAGCTCACAGTTCGCTCGATGTCGATCATCCACCATGACGCTCACAGCCCCCCTCTCAGCTCCACCTCTTTGCCCATATTTGTATAAAGCATCACAAACAATGACCACAGTCCTCAGACTTTACCATTATGCCTGTAACCAGAGATGTTTGCCCATTTGCCTTTAGCATATTTTGACATTTGGATGAACTGAACTGGTGAACTTGACTGGGGAAAATGATGTAAATATGTCTGTATGTACATGCTAAACAGATTTTCTATGACTGGAAAACTTTAACCGAGTTCCTGACTATTGTACTTTTAGTTCATTTATATTTTCAACAACTTCATGATATTGTAAAACACCTGTTATGAAGACAAGCTCAGCATGTGCCCACAGCTCAATCAAGGAAACATGGTTAGCTCACATTTGTTTCTAATCCTTCTGTGCTCATACCAGGATAATTACTGGACACATGGAGGTCTGGTTGTGTCTCTTCCTGTCATAAAGCTAATCAAACAGGTGTAAAAATGAAGTTTCTGATCATTTAAGTTATTTTTTTTAATGAACCATTTTCCTTCAGGTGATCAGTAAAGTTGTGCCACATGTGTGTGAGCGACCGTTTCCAGAGGTTGCGGCCTTTTCAGTGTTATCGAACTGTCCACAGTGTTACTGAACTTCAACCCTGCTCTTTCCACATGCGTCCTGTACCAGATAACTGCTGCTGACACACCCTGACATGAACACACACACACACACACACACACACACACAACGCTTTACCACCAGAATGCAGCTTAAATCTATTAGTTGTTGTTTTATGTGATGATGATCTGATTAATGAGTCATTAGGGCACAGCATGTTGTAATAATGGCAATAACGAGAAACATTGACCACCAGTTATGTGTGTGAGTCCTTCAGAAAGTGAAGCCACACCTGCAGGTGTGTAATTGTCTCCCGGCTTGTTGGTAATGTTTTGGCTCTTTTTTGATTTGCATCTATGGATGTCTTCTGCCTTTTGTTACGTTGTCTGTTCAGATGACCCCACACTGCTTCAGTAATGTTGAGGTCTGGGCTCTGGGAAGGAGTCATCCCTCCATCAGACCTGTTGCTGCTGATTTGTGTCATGTGGCATACCACAGGCTTTTACCTCCATTTCCCTTTTTTAAGAATGGCTTTGACAGCCGTCCTTCCATGGAGACCAGTTCTGACGAGGCTTTGGCCAGCAGTTGATGGATCAGCTGAAAGTTCATCTCTCAGGTCATGTGTCAGGTCTTTGCTGGATTTGTTCCCATTTCTTAAAGACACCACTTTCAGTTCCTGATCTTATGCGGTGGATTGTTTTTTTTACACTTGTCTTATCCACCATTTGTTCATTTGCTTAAAATGTTTTAAAGACACTGCATACCATGAGATATGCCAAGTTTTCAGCCAATGGCTTGTTGGGAATCACCTTGCTGCTGCTAAAATCCTGTTTTCTGTCTGGTAAATGGTTATCTGTGGTGTTTACACACATGCAATAATAGAAATGGCTGCAACCAGCAAACAGCCTATACATTCAATGGAAAACTGGTCTGTTATGTGTGGAAACAACATTGGTTCATACCTTGAGCTAGGAGCCTTTTTTATGATTCATAGGTCAATATTAAATTAGTTCACAAACATTTTTTTTCCGAAATACGATGGCGTTTTAACAGATCCCATTTTTTTTAAACCTTAACATTTTACAATCCTTTGTTAATTAACTGTTTTTAGAATTACTTTTTTTAGATTGTTTGTTTAATTGGTTATGTTTGTTTTTATTCTCTTTATTATTTTACATCTGAAGTCATAAAAACAGTGTTTCATGTTCAATTTTGTATTAAAAGTCTGTAAAGTCTGACTCGATTAATTTGATTGAAGTTCTAGATATTCTTATATAACAGGATCAAAAGCGTTGTAATGCCTGTTTTCACATCTTACTGACTCAACAGTTGTTTTTTAATGTCAGAGCAAGTTCTGTATTTGCAGATCCGCTTCTTACCCTCTAATTTCACGGCAAGACAACAAATGAAGACATGCTTGTGTGGCTTGCTCTGCTCTGACCTGCTTGGCATGAAACAAGAGAAGCAAAAAGAAATCTGAAACAAATGAAACTGAAGTCACCTTTCTGTGTACACAACTTTGGACGCCATCGCCACAAATCATGCCGTGGCAGAATAAAATATGAAATATCTGCTCTGCTTGTCCAAAAGTTGTGGCTGCTGAGGCTTGAGTGTTGCTTGTGTCATTCTTACAAAACCCTTTTATCTTTATAGATGTAATTAACAGAGCAGTCTTGTCCTTTTGTAACTGGAGACTTGAAGGTCTACAAAGGTGTTTGTGGCATAAGCAAGGTCACCTGTGCAGCTGCTGCCTTAAAATCCAAAAAGTACCTTACCTGTGCTGCTTTTGTCCTGATTTTAAACAAACTGGAATTAACTTGTTTTTAACGTGAGATGCAGGTTTGACATGCAGTGGGAAACAAATCGTGAATTAAGCGTACATATTTATGAGTTTCAGACTTTCAAAGTGACAGATGCTGCTCGGTTTTAAGTAATATGAAGCAGCTTTGCTGCATGTGCCGGTCAGACGCTTCGGATCGCAACATTTCAGCTCTACAAACCAACCATGATTGGATCTGCTTACTCATCATTGTACCTAAATGCAGTAACAAGCCAACCTTTGCACCAACACTCGGTCATTCCACCTTTTGTTTCCACATTCTCCCTATCACCGGTCATAAAATGCTCAGTAATAAAATTTCATGAGGAAAACTCAGAGAGAAAAGCAAATGTTCACAGTTTGGGTTATGAGGATGACGTATCGTTTAGTAAAACTCACTTGAGTTTTACTCACTGATCACTTGAGTCATCAGTAGTTTTCACATGTCACAAGTTTTTAATTGCAATTGTACGGGTTTATGTTCCCATCATGTAGCACAAAGAAGCAGTTTGGATATTTCTGGCTTACACTTAGCAGCAGGGCCGGATTAAAAGTGCACAGGCCCCTGGGCCCAGAGTATTTCACGGGCCCCCTTCCCCACCGCAACATTGTGAAAATTGTGAAAGATACACTGTGAAACGACACTTCTAACATCTCTCAGCCAGTGGCTTTTATGTACATTTTGTTTCATGTCCAAACTGCTGGTGCTTGCCCTACGTGCACTCCGTATGGGCCCCATATGGGCCCCAAGTGGGCGTGGGCCCCTGGGCCTGTGCCCGTAATTCCCATTGGATAATCCGGCCTTGCTTAGCAGTATGGATAAAAGGATATGTATTGTGTATCCCTAAGTACTGCTGTGACAGTATAAATGTGCTATATGTGCTGTTACCACCACAGCGCCTTTAATTACAGCTACTGTATGTTTACCCATCAATTTACCCTTATTGTTATCATACCATACCATTGTGTACAGACTTGTCTTTATTTCTCTTTTCACACATGCAGCATTTTCAGTTTAACGGACTGGTTGCTGAAGCTTTCAATGTAATGTGTAAATGAGTATGCTGGTACTTTTTTTTCAACATTTTATTTTTACAGAAGTCTTACTGACACTATCCTACTATGATCTACATGTCATTTAAATACAGCATAAATCTGGACTATAGCTAAACATCTACACGAGGGATATTTTTAGCTTCTTCCATCTTCTGTCACTCATAAAAATACGCCTGAAAAGCTCCTTTGATTTGATTGTCTGAATAAATTGGAATGCTGCGTTGACTTCTCAAAGCCACAAAGCGTGTTCATGTAAAAGTCACAGGCGACTGACTGCCTTTGCTAATGTAGCGGTTTGTATCACGCGTCATGGTTAAACTGGATTTTCTACTATTGATATGGCCAAAAACTGGACTTGCTGGACAGGAATGTGGAACAGTGCATGGCAGCCTCTCTGCCTAAATTCTCTAACGTCAGCCTGAAGTTTTAATGTTGTTGGAGAGGGTGAAAGCAGTGAGACTTGTAGCAGCCCTGTGCTAAGTTTGCCCTCATGTAGCAGAAATGAAAGCTTTGTATTTGTAGATTCCTTTGTTGATCGTTGATTTGAGAATCTACAAGCAGATTTTATTTAAGGAAGCTGAGATCATTCAAAATCTGCACAAAAATGTTGAATGATTTCTGTTAGTTTGTTGTGGAAAGTGCAATCAGCTTTGCAGACATCTGTTGGGGCAGCAGCTGCCGAAAATAAGACGATTCTTTGCATCCTTTGCATAAGACAGTGAAAAACAGCAGAGTGTGTTCAGTGTGAGGCTTCGCCAAGCCCAACGCAAGACAGAAAGGTACCAGAGATCATTCCTGCCAGCTGCCTCGCCCTCCGGAACAAGCAAATATCATATTCTAATTAAATATTGTTGTTTTTTATTTTAAAGAACAAAAATATCTACAAAACTGCAATTTCCCCCCTGAGTTAATATGTATTTTTATTGAATTTTCATTTCATAAACACTCAGTGCACACTTCAGTAGTTACTCCTCTTCAAATACTTGTTAACATAAATGTCAGCCAATCACATGGCAGCATTTAGTCACACAGACAAGCTCCAGACCACTTGCTGAAGTTCAAACTGAGAATCAGACTGAGAAATATGGGGATTTAAGTGACGTTGGAGGTGGCATGGTTGTTGGTTAGCTCAGAAACTGCTGATCTGCTGGTATTTTCCACACACAACCATCTCTAGAGTTACAGAGAAAACATCCAGCAAGCAGCAGTTGTCTGGACCTGAATGTCTTGTTGTCAGAGGTCAGTGGAGAATGGGCGGACTGGTTGGAGATGATCGAAAGGCAACAGGAAGTCAAGTTACTACTGGTTTCAGCCAGGCTTTGCAGAATATCATCTCTGAACACACAACACATCTAAACTTTATGCAGCTGTTCTACAGCAGAAAAAGACCTCATCGGGTGCAACTCCTGGATGAAAGCATGGATCCATCCTGCCTTGCATCTAATAGCTACATTTCCAGGACATCTAGAATTGTGCAAAACGTAAATATTGCAATTAAAAAAAACATTTAAAAAATGAAATAATGTAGTGTAAAAAGTGTTGACACTCTTGTGACGTGGCTTTTCAGATGTTTTCAGATAGAAGTGTTTCACAAAAGTCTATTGGAAACACTTATTTTGCATTTTCGTGTCCTCAAACGTGTCAAAGGGGTCATGTGACCAGTTCATTTCCTGTAAAGATGGTGTGGAACAAATAACAGCAAATTTCAGAGTTTTAGAACGGATAGGAAAAGGAAATGAAGCAGACAGGCTTAAGAAAGCGGCAAATGTTCTGCAGCAAGTTGAAAACCCCAAAATAACGCTATGAACCTTGCATAAGCTGCAATTCTTATAAATTATCATCATCCGGACGAGATTTTATGAGAACTGAGTCTTAACCTCTAAACACTGTTCAATGGAAATGCCTGCAAATCACATTTGTTGTCTGACAAAACTACGGTGTTTATGTTGCGGTAAAATGTGATGGAAACACGGCTATTGCTTAGGCTTCAGGTGGTGGAAGAGTGGGCTTTCTTTACATGCTACACTTCAGGGTTTTCAACATTGTGTTAAACTCCTTTCATGAACACTTTTTCTTTTATTTTTGTAAATCACTACTCTCAAAGTCTAATTCAGCCTCATTGTACCCCCCCCCCCCCCCCCCCCCCCCCAACTTCCATGCTGTCCCAGTGGAGGATGACTCCAGTTTCTGTGTTGTGATGGTACCAGGCCACATCACCACTCCGCTCCAACTATCCTTTGTTGTTTGTCTGTCATTCTTTTATGTTTTTGCTTCCTTCTCCTCAGACAGAGCGTGCCTTATGTTTTAAACATCAATCTCTGAACTAAGACAGTGCAGTCAGCCTGCCTGTTCGCTCACCACGCGGCGTTGAATTGTTTGCATAAAGATTTATAACAATATTAGCTTTTATTAGTTAAAAAAACACAGAAAAACTATTGTGCAATAATTTTAGCTTATATAGTTGTGATATCTTTACTGGCAAAAACAATTTGGAAAGTTTTGGTTTTTCCCCTTTTATTAGGTGTCATTCTCAATTTAATATTGAGCTCATAGGGAGGTTGATGCAATGCGTTGGTGTGTCACCCATTGTCTCAGGTTTGGCCTGAGGAGTATACACAGGCACACCTAACACATTATAATAAAGAAATGTCGACAAGTTGCTCTTATGCATTCTGTTTACTTAATAGCTAACAGATAGCCTGCTTTGTGGCTTTGTGATGTAAAACATTCTTCAGAGCAGGTGACTGAAACTCACCTGAGATGTTTGAAAGATATACTAGATGGAAAATGCCAGCAAGATGCTCAGATGGAGAGACTGACAGAGGCAAGAAGCGTGTTTTGTTTTTTTTTGGTTTTTTTTTTGTCTTCATCACCTTTATTTTGTCATATGAGCAGTATGGCAGTTTTTACCTGAGGTATGGCTTGAGTTATTTGCAATATAAGGATATAATACAACCAAACATGCAAACATACTGAAGCTCATCGCATATTTAACTCATACATAGAAATGATTTAAATGATTGTTTTTATATATATATATGTCCTACTCATAAAACCCAAACCCAGGACATTTTGTTAAACTATATGCTTATATTTAGTAAGTCAGTGTGAAACCATCCTCGCAGCTTTGTTCAAACCCTCAACAAAACGGAAGTTAATCCGTTTTCTTTTGACTGTGCTTCCTGTTTGGTTTTAATGAGTGTGTTCTGGGTTGTGCTTGCACATATGGTGGTAATTTTAAATATTAGAAAGTCTTTTACCAATATTCATCCCTTCGAAAATGCATATCTGTTCAATTAAATAGTCTCATGCATATACATTTTATTGACGTGTGCATGATTCTTAATATATTTTTTTTTAATTCAGGAGAAATTCTTGCTGACTCATTGATGATAAAGCTCAACTTTAAAATACCGTGTCATGTAAATATTGAAGACATTTTTAAGTGATCTTACCTGTTTAACTTAGTTTCACTTGTCCAAGTATGTAAAAATGTTATTGGTAAAGCCTTTTCACATCCTGTCACCTTTAATAGATCTTTTCACACCCTAAAATAGAGCTCCAGACCGCGACCAAATGGCTGCATTTTGCAACTAAAGTAAAGTATGAGACTCAAGTCGCATGGTAAAAGACCAGATACATATCAGATTTAGGACCACATATCCAAGTGGCCTGGGTCGCATTAGAAAATGTCAGATCTGTGTCTTTCAGACTGTTAAGAAAAGATTGGTTACAGGTCGCATAGGGGCAAAAACATCGGATTTAAGTCACTTCAGCCTGTAGTGTGAACGTAGCCTTAGATCAAATGGTAGCTAACCAGTTAATGGAGGAAGGCAGGCTTAACCTTCATCACACTGCATAAAAAATGTTTTTCCTTATAAAACGGCATTCTTTTTCACAAACCGAAAACAAAACAAAACATGCCTACCTGTTTCAAAAGCAACACGACTCGATCATCCTGCTCTGTTCCCCTTTGCATCGTTTACTTGGTCCGCATACCGATTAGTCTCGCGGACGAACAGAGCGATGATCTTCTCATTGAAGAATAGTGCAAACAGTTACCATTCAGACACATCATTGTCTTCTAAATGTGGCCCTGCAAGTTCACAATCAGTGAACTGTATTTCTGTATTTCAGCGCATTCATGCGCCGGCAGCTGTCAAGCATTTACAAAAATTGGGTGCATGAATGCGTCGGCAGTGTGTTGAAGGTTAATCTAAGGTGCGCTATTAGCCAGCTAAATTACACAGTTGTGCTACACTCTACCTGTCAATCGCCCTAATTATGCTGAATTACACAGTTGTCATGAAGGTAAATGTGATCTATTAACCCTAAAATGTTTGTGTGTAAATTTGTAGCAGGCTGTTAGCATGTTTATTTCTGCTGTGAAGTTGGCACTTCTGCACGGACTTTAAACTGTGGAAGGTCGCTGCTCAGTTTCACCCAACACAACCATGGCCAGTGATGGCGAAGACGACTATCAGTGGTTTCTCCCCAGTAAACCTCAAGAGGAGACAGATGTTAATAATGACTCTGACTCAGCCAAGAAATTAAAGAGTGGCTGAACGCGTTTACCTGGCCGAGGTATAAGGACACAAATGAAATGAACTGCAAATTCTGCTGTCGATACCCACAACAAGCGGGTAACACGATATTTTCTAAAAAGACTGGCACCACACACAACTAAAAAATACTGATCAGTGCCAGCCTGAAACACAAAATGTGCTGTGACCTGTGTAGTAAAAGTGCAGCTCCACTCCCAGTTGCATTTAGAAAGCAGGAGGCTGCCAACCAGTGCACTAAAGCTAAACACGGGTGTTACTGATTCTATTTAATCGCAGCTGTTTTTTTTTTTTTTTTTTTTAGGTTTGTCAACTGTTGTACAGCAAATTCTGAAATGTAAACACTAGTTTCTGCATTTATTTTTCAAGTATTTCAGTAGCACAGCAAAAATGAGAGGAAATGTGAATATTTGTTTTGCAATTTGATTTTGATGTGCACCTCGTAGTGGAAATTTCTTATCTACTTGTCCTGATTAGGTGTGCTATAAATTAATCTTAAATGTTACTTTTTCTAGTTATGTTGAACATGCGTTGTTCTGTTTATCATGGTGGAAGGCCTTGCATCATAGCATTCTGAAGCATCAGGTCACAAAGACCTAATTGTTTCTGGAGCAGGACACTTTGTCTAATATCTGGGTGATCCTCCTTCCATGACGTAAAGCTCTGCATTATCCATTGTAAAACATAGTGAGATGGGTTGTATATCTGGAAGAGGTCTATCTGCTAATTATCTGCTGACCGCGCAGCAAGGCTCTGGTCGGAGACTTGGATAAGATCGGCTATCCTATGTTTGAAGGAAAACATGGAATCATAACGTTCACTGATGTGTCCTCTGAAAGGGTTAGAAGATTTTCCTGTGTCCTCTGATCAGAATCCCTCCAGACTTCTGCCTGATTAGACTTTCCGAACAGTTTCTTCAACTGCAATTGTAATACTTTGTTCATTTTATTCTCTGTTTGATAAACCTTGTTAATCTTTTTCACTCTAGTCCAGACTCCTCATCCTTTGACTTTCTAAATTTTCCACAAAAGTCCCTAAATTTTCTGCTTGTACTCCTAAAAGTTTCAGTAAGACGCCAGCGTGCTCCCAATAAAAAAGTAATTCTGGAGCTCTGCCCTAAACACACTGTATAAGACATGCATTTATCACATTCATAGTTTCTAATAGCGTTAAATACATCAACAATAGTGCTGTCAAATATGCTGGGAAATGAATAAATACACCTTTATTATTATTGGTAACATATGCTGAAACATTTCAAGTCATTAATGATGAACATTTGTCATCAGGAAGCTCAGATGTGTTGCTAGATAATGACTTTGGATGTGTCCATTTTGCAAACAAGTGTTTTTAAGTTTTGCTTTGTATGAAAGTACAGGTGCACTGCAGCTTCAGAGTGAAAATACTGAAACATAGCTGTGTTTTTGACTCACATCTTCTGAAAAGCAAAACTATCCACTTGAAGCGGCTACCTGCTCTTCCTTCAGCAAACTAAAGCCTCATGTCATGTTTAAGTTGTGTCTCCTCATGTACCTGCTTGTTTTTAGTCTAGTTAGCATTAAAGGTCTTTTTAGATAGATAATTAACTCTGTTGGAGATTTATTTAAGATGCGTTAAAGTTGTTGTTGTCCAAGTGCAGGAAATATGTTTTCAGTAATCCATAAATTCATATAATGTAAAATTAACGATTCATACTTATATCTTATCGACCTCTTCTTAAATTTCTGAAAGAGATCTTTTTAAATGCCTTTCCTGTATGACAGGTGAGGTTTATAGATATGTTTTAGATTTACTTTTTGACTTGATATGCAGTATTATTAGTTTAAACTACCACCCATTAAAGCTACATAAAGCAGTTCTACGATTTAAGTTTTTTTAGTGTCAAAATATGAGGTTCGGATATTTTTCTCTGTCATATATATTGAATATTAAATCATTTAAGGCCCAGATCACATCCACATACACATATTTTTCCTGTTTTTTTTAAAAAAAAAATCTTAAAAGGGAAGAGGAGCTGTGTTAATAATAAGTCTTTTATTTTAATGTAACTAATGTTTATAAAGCACAGCTTCCTGCTGTACTTATTCCTGGTCAGGTGCACAGATCAATAAAACTTTGAACACTTCCCCTGTTTACACTGCATTATAAACCTAAAAATAATAATGATAAAAAGGGGAATCTGCTGACATGACACAAGAAACATAATCAGGCAGTGGAACGTGTGAGGATATAATGACAGAAACGAGCTCTCTGAACTGCTGGCTGATCCCATAAATATAGCTTCAACTCCTTTAATGGCTTAACTGTTCAGCTTCTTATCTGAAAATGTAAACGTGACATGTAGTTTAGTTAAAAATTTGTCCTATTAAAACCTTCAGCATTTAATGTTTACATGAAAGTAACACTAAAGACAGTAATCATCATGCCATTTAGTCTACGTGCGCATTTCTGAAAAAATTAAAAGTGACAGTAAAACAGCACACAATCGTCTTCTCCTTCAGGCTACGTCTCAAAAAATGTCTGAATAGATCTGCCTTAACGCTAAAAAATGTATTTTTAGCCAAGAAATGGTCATTGTCTGACCCACGTTCCTGCAAAGAATAAACACGCAGCAGCAACATGGAAAGAACTGCCGGCACTATGCAGGGAACAGTGTGGACATTTGCATGAGCTAAAGCTAGCTAAAACTTTAGCTTAAGCTACCTTAAGTTACAGTGAACTTGAGCTGTATTTGGTGTTTGCTTTAGATAAAACTAGCTAAAATTAAAATAAAATGCATTAAAATCTGCAGAAAGGCATTAGCTAAAATGGGATTAATCGTCAGCTTAAGGCTTTAGCCTAAAGCTAACTAAAGCATTGTGAGCTACGACTAAAGCTTAGGAATGAAGTTTACTTTGTCTAAAACAAACTAAAACCAGGTTTATTTTGCTGTCATAGATAAAAGATTAATTTTGATAAGTTCCCTTTGACCACTGTGCACCATTTATTTTGATTTCTATAAAATAAAAATGTTCTTATTGAAATGCACAGAAAGAAAAAAAGAAAAAAAAAAGCTAAACTCAACATAGCGAATTGATAAACAGTTTTCAGTAAACAAAATGAAATTTAAAGTAAAACTTATTTTCAATATAAAAATGTCACATATAGTGAAAAATGTACTTACTTTAAGTTTCAGTCATTTACAGATACTACCCTATATATTACCCTTATCTAATCTAAACAAAGTAAGGTGTTTTATAATATAACTCCTATTTTCAACTGAACCAAGTATGCTTTGTCAAAAAGGCAAGTGTGACATTTGCAATAAAACAACTTGAAAACTGGTTCAAAGTTCAGAGAGCTGTAATAGTTTTAGCTCTGGTTATTGGCCTGCTTTCATAAACAGTTGTCAATCGGAAAGCAGGGCTTCATCATAACTAAGATGGTGGCTGTGTTGACAAAATGGTTCAATGAGCAGCAACATTTATGACTCTGGCAACAAATGTTTCACTTGGATCAATAATCAAATGTCACCGAACACCTTTATCTGTGTAGTTACCACAGTAATAAACACTATCACATTAACTGAAGTCCAGTGAGATCACATGGTTGTGTATGTCTTGAATCATGTGTTGTGTTGAGTTCGATTCTTTTGTGGCAGTTTTCTTTAACCAGCTCAGTCACTGTATCGGCCAACGCTGCGTCCAAAAAGGGATTCAGGATTAACACACTCATCACTGCCAAGTGAACACAAACCATTCTGATGAAAACCTGGGGGTTATATTTACATCCCGATATAGCTCACATCCCTCAAATGCATCACACCTGCGGAGTTCTGTGACGGTGCAGAGCAGAGTTACGTTTGTCAGACTGTAAAGTGGTTCAAGGCAAAGCTCATTAAACATCGCACAACTCTCAGGCTCACGTAGGCCATGGCTGCTGCTGATACAGAGGGTGTGCCGGGTTATTACTCTCAGTGGTATAAAGCTGTGTCACTGCTTATTTTTGTGGGTGTGCATTTAGTAGGAAATAAAATGTAATGTGTTAAGAGTGTTAATATAATGGAAAATAGTTTAAATTCTTACCTTTAGCTGCGGGTTATTCTTTAAAGGTTTCATTGTGTCACCATAATCACATCGGCCTAATGTCAGATTGAAACAGACTTTCTGTAACTACTTTTTTATGGATTTCTTTTTAAGTTTACATCTCATGAATGATATGAATCTGATTAAATGACTTTATGAGGCATTCAGTGAATGTTTTAATGTTACTCAGTTCATCTTAGATCAGGGGTGTCAAACATAAAGCCTGGGGGCCAAAACCAGCCTGCCAGAGGGTCAAATCTGGACTGCTGGATGAACCCAATAAATGTGAAAATAACAGAAAATATTGACTTCAGTTTTTGTAAATTTTTTAAAATAAAATGAGGTTTTATTCCTATTTGTCCACCTGAGGTTGAAATTTTTATGTCAAATAAAACATTTCAAAATCAGGGGGATGATTTGCAATGTTTTTTATGTATATTTCTTATTGGATCAGACTTTAGTTTGTGGTCAGGTGGTCAGAAATACCACACTAACGTATAAATGAACATGTATGTACATTTATATTAACTTCTAGAACTTAAAAAGGTTCTCTGATCATAATGTGAAATATAATAGTTTTTTTCATTTCAAATATCTTTATGGTTTTCTAGATCAGAACCATTGTGATTTGTAAGTTGCAGTGTCGGTGTTCAATATATAAAATTATATTAAATAAATAAATACTATCAATATAACAAAATATATTTCATAAAATATCCCTTTCATAAAATATAGTTTTATTTGTGAAATATATTGATTTGATAGTTATTCAATTCATATCTATATAAAGATCTAGATGAAAACGTATTTAAGGCCTAATAATATTTTATGTATAAAATATAAATAATAAATACTGACTATAATAAATACTTGAAAAAAAATGTAAATGATAAAATGAGGCAAAATGTAGTTGAAGCTGTGCTCATTTTTCATCCTATTTGTTCATGTTTTAACCTCCTTTTTCGACAAAATCTCATATGCATCATTTGTTTTTATGCAGTTTATAATCTGTAATATGAATGCAATCAGACTCACTGGATGATTTATTGTAAATTATTTCAACCATTCGGTTTAAAGAAGACTTAATCGCCTGAAATAAATCGTGGTTACCAGTAATTATAGTGACTTGACAACAAATTTTTTTTTTTTTTTTTTTTTTTTGCAAAGGATGAGACACTTCAATGTCTCGTGGGTTTCTTTTTTTTTTCTTTTTCTTTTTAACGATGTAATGATGGGCTGGTGTAAAGTTGCTACTGTAGGTGTTGAGTTGCCAAGATGATGGCAGCAACAAACATGCCTCACACCATCCGGTTGATGAATATTTAACTGGACTGTCAGACCTCAAGTTTGTGCAGCTGTAGCAATTTTCAGATCACAGTTACGTTCGTCTGATCCGGCCCTGAAATAGAAAGAGGAAGCAAATGAAGGAATCTTCAACTGTTTTCTGAATAAATGTAGTTATATGTATGGATACTGAAAATGGCCCGGCTGCACAGTGATGATGTATCCTTAAAAACTGTTGCTTGACACAGAAGATGATCAGTATCACTCCCGAGAGTCAACTGAATCTATGAAAGACTAAGAACCATTCTCTGAAAAAAACACAGAAAAACTGTCCATTAGTTCTTGTATAAAGTTGCTAAAAACCAGACAAACAGATAAAACACTGGCAAGAACATAACCTCCTTGGTCATAATGATAACGATAATAATACTAATAATAATGTGAATGATAACAGCTATCTTATGGTCAATAATGACTTCATTTTATTTCAAGGTTGAAATTTATGTAAAATATTTGCAGTCTCTTCCTTTTAGTGCAAATCTTTTTTTTTTTTTTTTTATGATTGTTTTAGGCTGTTAATATTTGTGGAATTGTAGCAACATCAGTTCCTCAAACTAACGTAGGCCTAATATAACACCTGTCTTGTGCTACTAGTAGTATATAATATGACGTCAATGCTACAAATTTGATGCTCGTTTTTTCTAGAAAATTAAGTGAGATTTTCATAGCAGGGTGACAATCACCAGCATGACTCATTCTTATTTAAATAGGACCTGTACAAATCATCTGCTTGTCTGCTACATAATCATACGATGATTTCAGTCAGACCAGAAAATCAGCTCCACCTTTTCAGTCTTCACCGTGACGGATGCCATCATGTGTTGCTGCATTTAATTCCCACATTGTCACATTTACAACTGCAGATATGTTGTGTATCTTTAATAAAGTTTTCAGTGTGTGTGTGTCATTACATTGTGGATAATTTGAAGTCTTTTGAGGTTTAAAATCATGTGTAGTTTAGTACATAAATAGCTGCTCTGGACCTTAATGCTGCTTCGTACTTGTGTAACTGGAGACATATTACACCAGTCTTACTGATCTGCTGTGTGTGTCTGTGGGATGGATCTATCATTCAGCCACTACTCCCATGTATGAATGACTGCAGCAACAATGTGGCATGTTTGTACCGCAGCTTTGCAAAGTACAAATAAAAAAACTGTGTGAAATATAAAGCCTGCTGTAGGCGTTCTGGTTTGAGGTTGTAAATAGGGTAAATGAGCAGCGATGAGCAGTGCATCATGGTGTAATGGTTTTACATCCCGGGGAGATCAAAGGGCAGAGAGACCAGAACATGCATAGACCATGTGACTCATCAACACTGTTGGTGCATTTTCATCAATCCATAGATTACATTTACCTTCCTGATCCCCTGCCACTGATAACCACTTGTGCTTTTCTTTGTTTTTCCCTTTCAGACCCTGCGAGAGAGGAGGAAAGTCGGAGACGACACAGAAGGAACAACAGAGCAGACGAAGAAAGTGGAAGAAGAGGAGGAAATCTCCCCATTCGCCAAATGCAGCTCTGTGGATTTGGATAAGGTCTGTGTGTGTGACAAGTATATTTCTACATCCATCATCTGTGTGTGTTTTTGTTGGATCAAGTTTCAAGTATTGTAGACAAAAATGTGGCAACAAAGTAGTGTGTGTGTGTTAATATTGGTGAACAACCAGCAGGTTATTCACCCTGCCCTCTTCTGAAACTGCCCGTTTGTCTGTGTGCATACTCTGGAGTTCTCACACTGTCAGACAAGAGCAAATGCAAACATGCAAAAACACACAGAGTACTAAACAATAACATTACAAACACTTCAGACCAACTCCCAAAGTGGAAGCCCTAAATGTTGCCGCAGAAAGGAGTTCCACTGCAGATCTTCTTGTTGAGTAAACTCACTGTGATGTCCGCCAGAAAGCTCTAAATTCTTCCACACACTGGGCAGATTCATTCATTTAATTTGTACTCACGTGGTTGTGCAACTTGTGTTTTTTTCCACCATCTGCAGCATACCAGGCTTCACCAAGAAGAGTCTGATAGACAGATTCAACCTGTCTGTCTTGCTCTTTGTCTCCTGGCAACAATGTATTGAATAAAATGTCCTGCTCGTGACTTTCCATGTGGTTAACAACACTTCAACAGCCCCTTGTAAAGCTTAACGCCTTGCAGCATGTCTGCCTTTAACGCCACGCTCGCGCATCGATTTGATCATTTCACATAGTAACACACCCCTTTACAAAGCGCCAGTGCCGTTAGGTTTCAGCAGCTGTTTGTGTGCAGAACTGCACAAAAGTCTTCAGATGGTTTTCATTTCTTTTAAAGTGGTCTGGAGCAGCACTTCCAAGCCTATTCTCCTGAAGGACCCCCTTCATTTAGCTGTGTACCCCTGCCCCATGCTGAAAATATGCTTTTCTTTATGCTTTCATTAGTCAGCTTAATGCTATAAAAGCTGCATTCTGGCTGAGCCTTTCCTGTCCTTTAATGCGAACAAATCATCTGCAATTCAGTGTTTCTCACACATGTTTAACATTCATTGATGAAATGATTAGATATGAACTGGTCCACCATCTCAGCAAACAACACAGTACATGGAGGAAAACTGTCACGTAGCTTTTTTATCTTTCACTGTAGATCCGTGTTTAAAAACATTGTAAGGGAGATTTTCTTGACTCATTTATCATGTTTTTGACCTGGTTTTAAAGGCTTAGGTCTCCAGGTTGGGAATCACTGGTCCAGCAACAGTTGTACAAATGTTTTAGACATTAACTTCTTGTTTATTCTTGTTTTCAGTCCAGTTCCCGTTCCACTGGGGACACTGCTGATCAGTGTGAAATACTGGATTTTTCATTTTCAGAAAGTGGGGATTAAAGTTTTGGTGATTTTATCGATCCACTTTGATCTAGATTCTAGATGTAATCAATGTGTAAATATGTGAAACTGATCAAATACGTCCATCAAATAAAAAATAAATGAAAGAAAAAATTGAAAAAGTTAATATAGAGAAAAACATAAAATAGAGATGTAATCTATATAATGGAATTTATTTAATATTTCTGAAGTATTTGCATTCAAGTATTAAATTGCACTATTTATAGATAATTAAAAAAAAAAAAAAATCTAAAATACTTTATACATTATTATGTCATAGAGTATAGAATTATCATTTTATATTAGTCAATAAAATAAATCAGAATGAAAAAAGTCTTTGCACTTCAGTGTGACGTGAAAGTTTAATCAAACAAACTTTCGGGCATCGACCTTCATCACTGATGGATTGATGCAGTCAGTTTTTAGCTAAGCACAACTGATTTGTGCAGGATTTTTTCATTCTCATTCATTGCACCTCTATAAGGAGATGCGTGCCGTTCTTCAAATATATATAAAATATATATACAATGAAGATATTTTAAAAAACATAAAAATTTGCAAATAAATGAAATAATGTTAAATGTAATGAGGCAAAATAAAGTTAAAACTTCATGAAACTCCATGAATTTCAGGTTGCTCATAATATTTTCTAAATAGATTTAAATTCATTAAATGTTCACATCTCAATAATGTACACGCACCTCTTTGTACTAAACAAAGACAAATAGGGATTTTTCATTTCATGCTGGTTTTTTTTTTTTTTTTTTTACTGGTCTGACCAACTGGACATCAGATTGTGATGCATGTGGCTCCTGCACTAAAATATAAGTTGTTTTTTTTTTTTTTTGTTTTTTTGTCTTGTCCAGCATTTAGGCAAGCAGAATGATGGTCTAAAATATAAGTTGACACCCCGGGTTTACGGAGTACTTGGCTAAGAAATGATGTGATGTCCTCGAAAAAGAAGACAAATTTCACCTAACAGCTGACACAGGATCCATTTACTGTTGGCTGAAGTGCCAGAAATGGTTCAACATTGCAGAGGGGCTGTTAAAATGCCGTTCTTGAGAATTAAAAACAATGAGAAAAGGCCAAAGTACGCCATATGATAGGAAGGGAACAGAAATCAGTGGCAACAGGTGTAAAGGATGGATCCAGCTCAGAGTCCAGACCTCAGCATGTGCAGTTTCATCTGGACTCAGAACAAAAGGCAGAAAACATTGAAGCCAGATATCTACAACGGTGTTAAAACGGTGTAAAACGGTATGACCTGGCACATTTTCTTCAAGCTCTCTGAAACGCAGGAATGTGTGGCATGTCTTCTCACATAAACCGTCTCATTTTTTTCCCTGTTGTCTTCTTTCACCTGGAAACTTCTGAAACTGAAAGCAGGATATCCACATTCTACTATAAACAAACATCCCATTTTCAGCTGGTTTGTCTGCTGTCATGCTTATTTTTAGGTGTTAATCACTTATTGTTCACAAGGAAAACGTCACAACGACCGCGATCTTTTCAACAAATCACTTCAGAATGATTTTTTTTGACTGCAAGTTGCAAATAAAATCTCTCCCCGCGTTTTCTCGTCACAAAACAAAAACAGTTTCACTTCTTTTTTTTTTTTTTTTGCTTTAATACACAAGCTGTAAATCTATAAATGTGCTGCAAAGAAAGAAGTTTTCTGTCAGACTAACAAACAGATGAATAGCCGACTTGACGAGTGGAAGCTGCACAGCTCTCACTTTCTGCCAGACACATTGTCAAACGGGAAAGCCATAAAATTGCTCAATAGCTGGCAGTAAGAGACTCCCGAGTGCTTCAAAAACTGCTGCTCATCCTTAAAACTCTATCGTTAGGGTCAGTTTGTCAGGAAGGGTAGCGTGCAACTCTGTGGAGTGAAAAGTGATTAATAGTTTACTAATAGTTTACCATTGAAGAGTTTACATTCCAGCCACTAAATCTAGTGTTTATTCAGAGACTGAGATTGACGGAAATGACCAAACAGGAGCAGCCCGGAGATTAATAAGTGACAAGACAGTGGTGCAGGGAAAAGAACAGATGAAATGGTCGTTTACTGCTGCAATAAATCCAAGATGTTTTAATGCACAACAGCCCTAAAATAAGCCGAGTTGCAGTTACTTTTATTAAGACTGTAGGTCAATAATAACTGTAAATAACCAAAACAATATTTATTTTTACAACTTTTTTTTTTTTAGCCAGTTTTAATCCCAAAACTAAGGCTGTCCTATAAAAAGATAATTCTGTATTGATTGTGCATAAAAAGACTGAGCTCCTACAGGCATTTTGCATTAAAATAAGGTGGAGTTTTATGGGTTGATAGTGGCCAAAGCTTAATGTGTGTTCATTTAAACTGGCTTAAAATGATCATCCTTTACAACCAGAGTTTAAAAAGCTAAACATGTTTCAAATGAAATGTCGTCATTTTGATGTAATAACAACAACAACATGACAGGACAGTCGATGAGTGGAAAGGTCGTGCAATGCTGCAACTCCACCCGGTAGAACATGTCATAACTATTTGGGTTATTTTCCTACTATAGCTCAGGAATGTGACCGGTTAAAAAGGAGACCGAATTTTCTTTATGCTTCATTGCAAGACATTTTTTTCCTGTGCATTTAACCATAAACAAAGAATATTTTAGAAATCTGAACTAAAAGGGACTCAATGAAAGCCAGGATGGATGTTCATGTGGTGGAAGCATGGGCTCAGGAAAACCTTGAAATATCCTGAAAACTTATGTATATGTATCAACAAAACCCAGAAATATACCATCTTTTCTGAGCCTCAGCTCATTTGAAATGGTGAAATAAACCCGATCCTGCTTGGCCAATCAGAAACTGAGATTCTGCTTGTCATCATCAATGCTTTGTTTTCTGAAGTAAGAAACAAAGCATTCAGTTTCCTATCAGCACACAGTTATAAAAAAAAAAAAACAGCTTCTATGGCAGACCGAGTGACTCTTTAAGTTCTGCCAAACAAGTTCCAGATGATGCAAGTTTTTTTCTTGATTTCATTCTGGGGAAAAAAAACCCTGTTCTACTTGTAGTAAAGCCTCGTGGCTGCGTAGTAAGACTTCAGCCCTTACACTGATCTGGCTCCATGCCTTTCATGCACTGAAACACCTTGGTTTGGAAATAAAAACCATCCCACACACTGTTTTTAGTGGAAAAAATGATTTTATATTCACTTTTCAACATTACAACTGCTGGTTTGTAATGACAAACCAATATAAACATAACAATAACCGTTGGTTTTACATCCAAGATTTGGCATCATGTGATGCTTTAAAGGTGATGCAGTAAAGCAGAAATAGAGACCAGATCATCAGAAGGACTTTCTGATGTAATCTCATGCGGTTTTCTGGTAAATTCTCCACTCATGTCTTCCTCAGAAGCAAATTTAGTCAAATATTCTGACTCAGAATCAGTTTCTCTACCCTCTTTTATGAAAATAAAATATTGATATCACAAAATAGACCTCAGATCAATAAGAGGACTGGAGAGTCTGTTGTTCAGGCTTAAAAGCAGCGTGACTCACGCATGGCTGTAAACATGATCAGCTTGTAAAAAGCTTATAAAAGCATCTATGAACTTTGGACTCAATGAAAAGCTTCATTGTCACAACAATGAAGTTTGGCTCAATTGAACGTGCAAAAGTACATGCACACGTGCAAAAGTACGTGCACACAAACAAATTCATTCAACGTAATATTCCTATTCTACCAGTTCCTTAAAGGCCTTTTCTTTTTTCAGCTCCTTAATCTCTGCTGCCATCTGCTGGAGAGCAATATGTTAGCAGTTTCTGTGCTGGTTTTCTATGCAGTTCTGCTGAAAGGATTTTAATTAAATTGGGTTTTTTCAGGATTTGGTTGACTGGCAGAAGCCCCTGGCGTGGCAGGTGGGCCACCTTGGAGAGAAATACGATGCCTGGGTTCATCAGCCAGTCGACAGACCAATCAGACTGTTTGGAAACCCCGTCATGGAAGCCATCACCAAAACTTCCTGGTGAGAAAGGATTGCCTTTTTCTTTTCAAAAATGTTGTTAATCAGATAAAACGATAAACACTCACTTTTGCAGACCAAACTAGAAGCATATTACTCCCACTGATGCACATCCACTTCTTGGTTTCTTCATGAAGTTCTCTCTCGCATGCATGTACAGAGGCTGAAACTCCTCAGGAGCGCTTTTCTGCAAGTCCTCTTTATAATTAACCGCTTCCTGTCAAAGGCTGTTACAGCTTTAATTTATTTTTTCTTAAAAATAAACCATATTAGGAACACAATTTCATAATTCATTACCTGCTTGATTTTAAAAAAAAAAAATGCACAAAAAACCATTCAGACATAAAGGCACAACATGTAATAAAATAAAGCTCAATGACAGAAGGATTTCATCTCTAAACTCACCATTTACATTTACTTCCACATCAGTGACAGCTGCCATGTTTGTGCCACCAGTTTTACTACAGTGTCACTTAATGCAGTGTTTTTCAACCACTGTGCCGTGAGAAATTATCTAGTTTAACTTGATCGGTCTAAAAAGCTGCTCTGTGTTCATCCAAAGAAGCCCAGGTGAAAGAAAATAAAATTCCTTTTTTCTTGTGTTTATCTTCGACAAGATGACTTTATATTAATAATATGGGCTTTTTAGAAAAAAGAAAAAAGTATTTTAGTTTGTGGTGTCCCTTGTGATAGAAGTTGTGCCTTGGCTGAAAAAAAGGTTGAAAAACACTGACTTAAAAATGCAGATGTATCCAGAAACTTAGTGACTTACAGTAAAAACTAACATGTCGGAGGATTTAAAAGGAATGCGAGATATTTAAGTTTGAGTGTGACTGGGACATACTCTGCTCTGTTGCTGCAGGTACTGGGTACTGGTGGTGTGGCTCCCAGTTGTCTTCTATCTGAGCTGGTACTGCTACACCACCCTGGCGCAGGGCACCACGAGGATATTCCTCACATCAGGTAAACACACCTGCACACACACTCTGAAACCACACAACCAATGAACAGCTCACTTATATTGTCGTCATGGCTGCATGCAGCCAGCATGAGTCCGCTTCAGGATTTGCATGTGTGTGTTCCCAGGCTTGTCGGTCCCGATCCATAAGTACATGTTCCCAGTGCTCTTCCTGATGGGCTGGTTTTTGTGGTCCTTCATTGAATACTGCATCCATCGCTTTGTCTTCCACATGAAACCACCAGCTCATAACTACTACCTCATCACACTGCACTTCCTCCTGCACGGCCAGCACCACAAGGTACCAACACAAGGCTGCTGAAGCTTCTTTATGATGCCCTTTACGACACCAGACAGAAAACGGTTTTCGTGGCTGCTTGTTCACAGCTTCCCTTTTCTTTTTAAAGCCCCTGTTTATCTTTTAATGCAAATTAGGGGGGAAAAATTAATATGCAGTAATGTTTGTATTTCTATTCTCATTTTTTTTTCGATAAAAATGGACTTTATAATAACGATATATATACAAACACACATATTAGTTTTTATATATATATATATATATATATATATATATATGT
>NC_136620.1:10911328-10986823 GCF_933228915.1 Telmatherina bonti
TATATATATATATATATATATATATATATATATATACACACACATACATACATACATACATTACTTTCTCACTGGAAATATATTTATTGTCCGCATGCGTTAAACAGATAAGTTAGCTTAAGGCTAATGTCTATAGGAAATACCGTTGGCAGGCTAGCAGTTAGCATGCACAAATGGACAAAAGAGATAAAACCACTTTGTCCATATTAACATCAACAATATTCTCTGTGTTCAGTCATAAATAACTATATTAATTACAGGCAGAGTTTTTGGCCATAAAAGAGAACATTAAATACATCTTAAATTCCAGATTGTGCCTGAAATGACTACAGAAAGTCTTAAGGGACAAAACACACGTTTATGGCAGGAAATCTCGCCACTAGAGGGCGTGTTAACTATTTTAATAGCAGATAAAGATGATTTTTGACAATGGAACAACAAAGTTAATAATAGCATTATTGTTTACATGTTTATGATGTTTGTCAATATTCAGATTCATATCTGAAATAATAAATCAACAGGGAATTGTTTGATTGATTAGAAGTGTTTTAAATTTAAAACAAAAAAAACCTCATTTAACTTCTCAAGGAAAAATGAGGAATTTCATTACATTTATTGAGAAAAAAAAGCAATGAATACCTTTTAGTGCTTTTCCTATTTACCAAAGTCAACCCAACAGGCCTGGTTGGATCTTCTGGTGATTAATATGTTTTACACCTGTGTGTTAGATATTTCATAACACAACCAGGAAAATTGCAAAAAGAGCTGATTGACCGCAAAATTGATGCTTCAAGGAAATACCTTAAAATTAGACATTTTAACCTGAAATTGTCCTTCTGGTATGTACCAAGACCTCCATTCTGTTGGTACATTAACAACAACAACAAAAGAAAAAATAG
The DNA here is from genome assembly GCF_933228915.1 of Telmatherina bonti. Classification (NCBI taxonomy): domain Eukaryota; kingdom Metazoa; phylum Chordata; class Actinopteri; order Atheriniformes; family Telmatherinidae; genus Telmatherina; species Telmatherina bonti. Next base: position 10,912,228 of record NC_136620.1, read on the forward strand.
TTTCATGTGGAATATGAAAGAAAACAAAGTGACCAAAAATAGTCACTTGCCCCATAAAGGGTTAAATTAGGAGGATTGAAGCTGGAGTATTGTTACATGTTTGAGCCCAATAATGGAATGCATTCACTTATTTAATGTAAAAGTTTTAAAACTTTTTGAGCCCTGACAGTCCTGAATTCAGGTTTGAAACTGAAGTCACAGAAGACAGAAACAATTTAAATAAATGTTGACAACCTGCAGCGACTACCTTAAAAAATGAGATTAAAGTGTACATGAAGGAGCCGGAGGAACCATGTTTGCTTCAGCTTGTTTCCTGTGAAACTGAAGAAATGAAGCACTCCATGATTTGTTTGAGCAGGCAGCATTAAAACTAAAGAAATTAAACTGGAAGAAAAACCTGTAGGAGTGACTTTTCTGGTTATCATGCAAATTCCAGGCTCTTAAATACCTAAACGAACTTCTACAAAAGGTAAATCAAAAGGTAAATAGTTGATATTTTTTACTGGACTCAAATGATTCCAAACATCTGTTTAAAAAAAAAAAAAAATTTAAAAAAATTTTAAAAAAAATTATCAACACAAAAAGTTGCTTAAGATGTCAAAAGGTTTTAAATATGTATTTAGACCCAAAGCCACCTTTAGTGAGTCACATTATTCATTTCATTTTTCTCTGCTGAACTTGATGAGACATGTTTACAAGATGTTTTAATCGTCTCTAAAACCACAAAAATCTTCCCTGTCAGCTTGGAGAGAGACAAACAGGGAGGCATTAGAAAAAAATCCAACCATTTTCATGTGAAGGTTTAACTTTTCACCTTTTTAAAATAAAAAATGTCTGATTATTCTCCTGCAGTCTCCGTTTGACGGCTCCCGGTTGGTCTTCCCTCCCGGCCTGGCCTCCATAGTAGTGGGGACTTTCTATCTAATCCTCTGCAGCACGCTTCCAGAAATCCTCGCCGTCTCCATGTTTGTCGGAGGGCTGTGCGGCTACGTTGTGTATGATATGATCCACTACTACCTTCACTACGGATCGCCAAAGAGAGGGTCCTATCTGTACGGCCTGAAGGCATACCACGTCAAACACCACTTTGAGCACCAGAGGGCAGGTGAATAAAAACACAACCTGAAGGAAGATAATAGATTTTTGCTTTTTTTTTTTTCTTCTTTTCATCTGATCTGCTTTTTATTTTCCTCTGCAGGTTTTGGGATCACCACTACGTTCTGGGACCACCCCTTCAACACAGCCATCCCCGATGAGAAATTTTAATAAGTAAAAGGCTCTGAAGCGCCGTAAGAACTTGTCAGCCGTCGTCCTTAGCAACCAGGCCCCTCGTATAACCACCCCTGGCTTCATTAGTTCACGTTTTGCAGCCTTGGCTCAAAACACAGAAGACTGTGGCACCTGATGCAGCCACACTCTCTGCAACACATTAATCAGCAGCACAATATTCTCCTCACCTCAGCTATATGCACACACACATACACATGTACACACGGTGTATATATGTGTGTGTGTGATCTTTTCTGACAGTTTTAAGGTCTTCTTGTGCCGTTCTTTCCTACAGAAGTGATACTTCTCTCCAAGCCAAACTTCATCCATTTAATTGAAATAAATTTATTAGAAAGTTGCGAAGCTCATCCTAAACCTCGAAAAGCTTTCTAACATGATTGAATGTTAAGAGAGGGGACAGAAAGTGACAGATGGTGGGTGAATGTGGAGAGGGAAGTGTGTGTGAGCATCAGAGAGAGCCCTACCCCACTGCAGCTTTCCAGGTGAAGCAACTCAGGAAATGTTTTCGTCCCTCCTTCATCCTTTCCTGCAGCTCTTTTGCTCCCTCCACCTTCTTTTGTCTCCTTGATCTTTATTTGTGAAGTAGCTGTGAACAGAACACACTTGGTTGAGGATATTTGGACGTGTTGAGATGCATCCACAGCCCAGCTTTTAACTTATTGATTACAGACATGCCTGCAGGAGGGAGATTTTACTGCAGGCTGTTCATGAGATGTAAATCAAAGATCTAAATGTTTGAAACCGATGTGTATATATTATATTTTTTGCAAGTTTGTTTTGATATGTCCCCTCATTTATGATTTTAAATGTAAAAAAAAGAAAAACAAAAAAACTTTTTTTTAGATTTTGTACAGAAAAGGAGGCTTTATGTGCACCAGCTTTACACTGTCAGAAAGGGGATGATGGGAGATGGATACTGTAAAGAGGGGCGTTGTCATGGTGACAGGGGGACAGGGCTGCAGACATGAAGCCGAGCGGTCACGCCTCCTGCTGTGGGGATCTCAGGTTCAGGGATCATGAGAATTTTTACCGGCTTAACTTAATGGGTGATCAGATTGGGTTTGTTTAGGCTCATTTGACATGTTTGATGCCATATGCAACCAAAAGTGACCTTATTTGACAAGAGGTTGATCTTATTTCACATATTTGATGAATAAACCTATAAATAAATTGAGACGTAGTGACACACTTCTGCAGAGGATTTCCATCTGACAGCAGTTAACTACAGTCTTAAGTGGTATTTTTCTCTAAGGGCCACACCGTGTGGGCCCTTTGACCCTGCAGATCCCTGCAGAGGATGACGATTGAAGCATCTGACTCGACAGCAAGAGGGCGTGGCAGCGACTGGTTGATTCTCGGCACGTCGCCTTCAAACACCTGACAAAAGGGCCGATAACTGAAGCAGAACAAACTTAACTCAAATACTTTAGATTTACCGCTCTAACATAACTTTATTTCATCACTTTTCATAGACAGATTTCTGCATACGTCACACACATTTTATTCATTTTATACACATTTATGTAAAATAATGCATATGTTTTAGATTTGAACCCAAAAAACTGGGTTTGAACTTGATTTTATTCCCGTCTTCTATACAGATGCAGCACATCATCAATAATAACAATAACAATAATATCAATATCAATATTTATATTAGTATTAATAACATTAACATTAACATTGACATTGATATTGATATTGATATTGATATTAATATTAATGAACTCCATGGGGGCTATGTGACTGGAACTGTGTCAGTAGAGGGGTTTTAGGGATGCGCTGTAGTCGATTCAGCAACAAAATGTCTCAACATTTGTGCGTAAAAGTAAAACCAAAGCGCTGTTTTAGGCTGCAGTGAAGATGTTTTTTTTTTTTTTTTTTTCTTTTTTTAGAAAAAGAAGAAAAAATTATTTAACGACTATAAGAGATGACTTTTTATGGAAAGAACAACAAAAAGTAAAAAAAAGTAAAAAAAAAAAATATATTTCTAATGTCATAATTGTGGAGATGATGGTGACCAAATGATGATGATGAGCGTAACGATGTGTCGATGTGATTGTGACGGTCGCTTGGCAAAGTGAGATGATTCCACATGTTGGACTGAAGGACTTATAGATCTTATTTATGTGTATTTATGTGATGAACATGGAAACAGCTGCATGTATGTTTTGATTCTCACATGGGAACTTTCCCTTTGTACTAAATACTGCATCAGAGAAGATTATTTTTCCTAAATCCGTTTACTTTAATGTCTCATAACTTGTATTTTGGAATTTTAAATTTCTATGCAAATGCAAGCTTGTTTTTAAATAAATGCCTGTATATTTCTGACTTGTCCTGTGCTGTTATTTGTGTTGGTGTGGTATTCGTTCAAGTCCAAGGATAGATGTTTTTTTGGCATTTCTTTGTGTATAAACAGCTCAAATATATCGGCAGATTTGGTGGTTAAAATGTAAACAAAAGGATTGTTTTTATATTAAATGTGAGACATTTAAGGAACGTAACAGGAAAAATTTACTGCCACAAATTACACCTAGTTATAACTCAAAATATTACTGTATATTTATCAAAATAAATTACAGGTACAACACAGTTATGTATATTATACCGAAACATGTGAAAACATAAAAGAAAATTCTGTATTTAATGCCAAAAAAAACCCCCAGTTCTAACGAAAGTCATTATTTCACCTGAGCAGCTTTATTATTCAGCATCTGAACCCTGTTAGACAAGCTTTCTGACATTTCTTTAGACAGATGCAACTAAAATACACGGACTAGATTATGCAGAAGGCTGCTGCTCCTCTCTCAAACTCCCAAACCTCTGAATAAACACACTTTTATTAAGACGAGATTTGGATCAACATGACCATGTTTGGGTTTCTGACTTTCATCTTACTGTGCTCGACTTTTTGGCACAATTTTGACTACGGTGTCCCTAAATGAACAAACAACTCCTTCAACTGGCTTTGTGTGATAGGTGCTAGAGCATCGTGTGATGTAGATAATGCCCTAAAAGACAACTGCTTGTTCAGTTTGACAAAACTGTTTTTACTGTAAAACTTGCAGAAAAGGTCTTTTAATCTCATCACTGAAGCTTTTAACATCAGAAAACAGAGAAATATCGTAAGCTGCCATTTAAACCAGAAGTGTTGAGTTAACTTAGTGGTTCCCACAATCGGGGGCGGGGTCCCAGAGTGATCACACAGGGGGCATGGCAAGGATAAATAAAACTTGGGAGTTTTACACTGGATAAATTAGTAAAAGTACTCATAGGAAATTATGATAAGTCAACAAGAGAGACTTTAAGTAATAAAAACTATGATGGAGCATTTCTGTCCCTGCTTGACCGGTAATCGTAATAATCAATGGTTGGTAATAATGAGAACGCAGCAATTTGCATGTGCTAAAATATTATCTAATATAGTGAAGAATAAAGCAGAACAAGTTAAACCACCACATGGGTACTTTTCCATCCTGAACACAAAGAAAAACCTGCAGGTTACTTTAGAAATAAACTGTCCAACTATCATAAATAGAAAAGTTGTTTCACTAAAGCAGCGTCGTCTCATAGAAAACTCCTCGAACCTGAAGTAGTTTGCAGAGATTCCTGGTTTAAAATGTTTCACACTGAAGCAGAAGAATGGATCATAATACTGACACGGTTTTCATTCTAGTTATCTACAATACAGCCACTAAAACTAGAAACACATTTCTGCCATGGGCCCCTCAGGAACCCAAACCATAATCTAAGTAGATCTGCCTTGTCTGAGTCTGGTTATAACATGTTCCCCCAGAGGTTTCACACAACAGATGCATCTGTGGGGATGTTTTTAACGGTGTCAGTGGTGGTGCAGTAGGACCCTGAGCTGCAGCTGCATCAGTAAAAGCTGGCAGGAGGGAGGAGCCTGGAAATAAACCAAACAACCCTCCACACCCTGCAGTCTCTAGGAAGTTCCTCTGCATTCTTACTACACACACCCAACACAAACACATATAAGGATACATAGAAATCTGGGTGGATCCTCTCTGTGAGGTGGGTAAATGTGAGCAGACAGTGAGAGTTGTTCCTGGTTTGTTCTCTGGCCAGCTCGTCTGATGTTGCCTTCATGTTCCTGTGTGTGTTTGCATGCAGTTTGATAGGAGTTTGGGGAGGGCCTGAGAAAGGACAGGAGACCACAGCCTCATCATCATCGCCCTGCCAGGTGTTGTATTCCCTGAACAATCTTATCTTTCACCTCTAAATGCCTCTTTAACTGCCCCCAGGCTTTTAAAGCACATTTTAGTGAGGGTACAACTCCTGTTCCTTTTTTTTCAGTTCACTTTTACGCTTCTGAAAGTATGTCTTCTTGTGTCTGCAGCCAAAACACAGGAAATACTTTTCTTTCTTTCTGCTGGTAGAGCTGAAACAACCACAGTTTCCTCAGAAGTAGCTGAAACATTTGCTGCAGATTTGAATCTTTACGGTGCAGCAAATGACAGAAAATAGAACCTGAGTGTCTCCAGAAGCTCCTGCATGTTCAGCTTCTCATGCAAATCCGAAAGGACTCCCATGTTGAAGTGGAATAACTGATGCAAATGCAGAAATGAAAAATGAAAATTACAACTGTTATATGACTTATTCAAATTGTTAAACAGCGCAACACATTTTGCAGCATCTGGGAAAAAACAATTCAAGGATTTTTTTCCCCTTATTGATGACATGTAGCTTTAAGGAATAGTTATAAACTTTTTATGACCAAGTCATGATGGGAAAATAAATTTATCCACAGTTTGTCACCCGACCTGCACTCCTGAGAGCATTTTTCTGTTTTTTATATAGAAGTTTAGAAAAGTGGAACAACTTGATGAAAACTAGTTAGAGGCTAAATATATGTCCTTTAAGTCGATCCTGAAACATTTTGACATGTTTGAAATAGTAAGTAAGTAAGTAAAGTTTATTTATAAAGCGCTCTTCACAGATAAAAATCACAAAGTGCTGTACATAAAAATGGGTACAATAACACAATCAGCAACAATCAGCAAAAATTAAAATCATCCAAGAATCAACTAAAAGCTCTTCTAAACAGTAGAGTCTTTAGCTGCATTTTAAAAGAGTCCACAGAGTCAAGCACACGAAGGGACAGAGGCAGCTCATTCCAGAGTCTGGGAGCAACAGACTGGAAAGACAGGTCACCACGAGTTTTAAAACGAGTTTTTGGAACCTTCAGGAGGTTCTGGCCAGAAGACCGAAGAGAGCGTCCAGAAGAGTATGGACATAGTAAGTCGGTGATGTACTGAGGGGCCTGACCATGTAACGCCTGAAAGGTCAATACTAAAATTTTAAAATCTATGCGAAATTTAACAGGAAGCCAATGAAGACGTGTCAAAACAGGGGTGATGTGGGCTGTTCTGGCTGCACCTGTCAAAAGTCTGGCAGCAGAGTTCTGCACAATTTGAAGCTTATTTAGAGTCGTCTTATTTATGTAAGTGAAAACAGAGTTACAGTAATCAATGCGACTCGAGATGAAAGCATGGATGATCATTTCAAGATCTGATTTTGACAACAACCTCCTTACTTTAGAGATGTTTCTTAGATGATAGAAACTGTTTTTGGTCAGTTGTCGGGTGTGACTCTCCAAAGACATGGCCTGATCAAACACAACCCCAAGGTTTCTGAGACTGGTTTTCACAGACGGTCCCAGAGCACCAAGATAGTTTTTGATCATAGGTATCTTTTTATCAGGGGCAATGATCAGAGTTTCTGTTTTGTTAGAATTTATCTGAAGGTAATTTGAGGAGAGCCAGTTTTTAATGCAGGACACACATTCTAACAACATAGATAAAAAATAAAACTCTGAATCATTGAAGGAACAGTACAACTGAATATCATCAGCGTAAAAGTGATAAGATACATTTTCAAAACCACAAATAAGTCGGCCAAGAGGCAATAAGTACAAAAGAAACAAAACAGGTCCCAGGACAGAACCTTGGGCCACTCCACACGACAGTTTAGACACATGAGACATTATATTGTTTACCGCAACATTAAAGGTTCTACCTTTTATGTATGAGGAGAACCACTGAAGAACAGTCCCAGAAAAACCCATCTCTGATTTAAGTCGATCAAAAAATAAAAAGGCTGAAGCTCGTGAGTTTCTTTTAACCCTTCAAAGTTGAATGTATTGTGTTTTCAACACGATTTAGGCCTAAAAACTAATTTTACGCATCTGTTCATTTTACTTATTATTATTATTATTTATAGGTACTTTTCATAATATTCACTTATCATTTGTATCTATTTGTCATTGATCTATATGATATTGTATTTTATTTTATTCTTTTATACTTTTGCAAGCATTTTGCATTTTTTATTCATTTTGTCATTTTTTTTCCTGTTCTTCCTGTCTTTCTTTTTCTTTGTTTCTTTCTTTCTTTCTGATTGTTAATTTCATTTGTAAAGAAGTCCAGGTATTGATCAGTTAATATTCCAGATATTTGCTTGTGTTGCGGTTGTGTTTAATTAAAGGTTTATGATCAGTGAGATCAACACTGTGTATCGTCTTTGAACATTGTACAGGATATTAGACAAATGGTGCACCAAATATTTATGCAAAACTGTAAAAAAAAAAAGTAGCACTAAGTTGGAGCAGCATTACTGAAACAATGCATTTCCAGTCTAATTACTATACATACCCCTCACTACAGGAAGAGCTCTGTTTCTGCTGCTGTTTCTCTTTTGAAACAAGACTTTGTGCACGTCTTTTTATTTTATTAAAGTCTTTTAGTTATTAAGGAATTTCTATTTGAAGTTTTTATAATAGCTATTTTAATAGTCTTTTATTTTTTTTAAAGGTCTTTTCTCCACTTTAAGCCTCAGAAGTCTGTTCACTGTGTCTGTGTACTTTGTATTGTCCTTCTGTTTCTGTTTTGTTCTGTGTATATTTTACACTCTCCTGGTTACTGTTGAACAAATCAACTTACTGGTAAAGTTACTTTGTACTTTCTACAGATGTTCAGATATTATTACAGATCTTGTCGCAGCTCACAATAAAGATGAAGAGATGTTGGAGGGGAAAGCAACATTCTCAGACATGAACACTATGAAGCCCTGATGCTGTCTTCATACAGCAGATTATCTCTCTAACTACCAGAAATACTCTGCAGGTTTTCTGGTTACAATGCACAGGAGGCATGCTATGTTTTGTTTTTTTGTTTTTTTATTTAAAGCATGTTTAGGATGACGGACACGTCAATTGCCTTATCAGAGATAATTATTTTGTCACTCATGATGCAGCTAAACATTTTCCAAGCTTGCAGAAAGCAACGTGCAGGATAGCAGAAAGGAATTCAAAGCATGCTGCGTGAAAAAGAAAGTAGCTACAACTTTTGCTACTCCTAATACTTTACATGATCAGGGTGTTGTAGAGAAGTGTCATCAGGTCTTCACTAAGTTCTAAAATGCAGTAAAACAATCTCAAACTAACAATAACATAATAAACATGAAACACTCACTATTCATTGCCAAAATGCAGACTATAAACACCTTTATGCATAGAATTAATGAGGATACGTAGCAACCAGATGCTCTGCAGCATTAAGATATTAGTTTAAAACATTTCTGAGGAGGAAAGACATCAGTCATCAGAAGCAGTTATTGCTGCCCATATGGCAAATGGACTGATATTTATGTAGCGTTTTTGCGGTCATGCTGACCTCTCAAAGCGCTTTGCACCATCAGTACGTTTACATGGGAGTTTTAGTTCCTGTTTAATTCCGAATAAAAGTTAATTCTGCTTTAAACTGATGAAAAACGACCATGTAAACACTTAATTCCTAATGCCAATTTCTATTCGGAAGTGTCTGGTTTATTCGCATTTTAATTCCGATCTATTTAATTCCTCTGTCATGTAAACCTTCATTCCGCTCTAAGTTAATTCTGGTCGTTCTGAGCATGCTCATTACCTTGTCCTGTCCCGATGACGTGCATTGCTTTGCCTCCCGTGTTTGGTGGTCTATCTTTCTTCTCTCTCTCAGTTGCTGCAGAAAGTGAAGTAGTATGCTCGTGTTGAGCTGCTACTTCACATTTATAATAAAAATGGCGGCGAAACTGGTACTTATCATGTAGTTTTTACAAGTTGCGACTGAAAAGACGAGAAGCAGGGACTGAACTTTGTTTATTTCCGGTGTCACAGTCACACTCACTCATACTCCGATAGGCACATTGGGAGAAAAATGCAGGACAGTGTCTTGTTCAATGAACCATAGGCATGTAGTCAGGGGAAGCCTGGAATTGATCCAACGACCTTCCGGTCTTCCACCTGAGCTACAAAAGTCTGAACAAGTATGTCTCATTTGGGGGGACTGCAGGAAAAAACTCTTCTTACTAAAAAAGGACTGAAACACAGCATAGGTTTGAAAATCTGCATCTGAATAAATTGAGATATCTGGAAAAATGTCCTTTGGACAGATGAGACCAAAGTGGAGACGTTTAGTCAGCATGCACAGCAGCACAAACTCTTCAAATGTACTGTGAAGCACGGTGGAGGAGAGATGGTGATTTGGGCTTTTTCTCCTCTGCATACCAAAGTGTTCAGGAGTCAAATGTGAGGCCATCAGTCTGACAACTAAAGCTTGACTGGAACTGTCTCACACAACATGACAATGATCCCAAACATGTCTAAACAGTCCCGTCAAAATCCAGATCTGAATGAAATGCTGTGGTGCAACCAGAGAGCTGCAGAAACAAATACTGCAAACATCAATGAACTGAAGCAACTTTGTAAAGAAGGAATAAAATTCCTGCCTAAACAACTTTTTGTAGTTTGATATGTGAAGATAAAACATTTACAGTCAAAATGCCACGAGGAAAATAATCTAACTTTTCTTTTTTCTGTTTTGTTGTCAGTCTCATCATGAGTAAGGCAGGTGATAATGAAGGTGGAGTTAGTGACTGGAGGGGCTCATCCAAGCAGCCGGACGGTGCAGCTGCAGGAGAAAAGGTACTGAGCAAACTGAGCACCGTCTCTGCCAGACCAGGCTGGACCAAAGTCAGCTGCCCCTGCTGTGTGTTGGAGCGAGTTGAGCCTTTAGTTCTGGTGAAGCTCAAAGATAAGGTCAGCCCGGAGACGAAGCGGTGGCTCCTCAGACTGATTGGAGCGCCGCAGAAAGACGGAGGTGAGGACTCCGTCTCCTTAGAGACTCCTGTGGTTACAAAATAAACACACAGCAGATTAAATGTGTATCATTTTCAGTCAGTAATCAGTTGGTGGTTAAGTTATAATTTCTCTTTTTTAATCGATAAAATATTAATATCATTAGTCTGAGAATGTCATCTTAAATACTCATGTGTAAATGTTTTTTTTTTTGTTGTTTATGTGTTTTACATAATTCTTATTTTGTTTTGCTTCATTTCTTAGTTTTAAAACCATCATGGAGATCTGTAGCTCTTACACTCAAATTATTAAAACTTTATTAATCCCAAAGTGCATTTAATTAACAGTCAGGCCAATTCATCAAAAGAAAATTAGCAAATTAATCCAGGACCTTCTTATAACGCTGTCAGGAACCAAGCAGTAAAGCCATGAGGAAACCTGGGCTTTTATTGCTCCACAATAATGCAAAAAGCAGGCCTTTAAAATAGGTCAACTAAACACAGCGAAGTGTCACTTGAACAGACCAAACTCCACTAAAGAAAACTGACCTAAGACAAAGACTCATGAGGGTTACTGATATAATCCTTCAGCCAAAACCAGATTACACAGAGAGGGGAAAACATGACGAACAATAACCTAACAAAAGTCAAAAACTCAACTTAACACCGCCCCTCCCCCCATGTTCCAGTAGCACATGGTAGACCTGATGAGCTGGTGTCCAGATTTAAGGCTCCTAAGTCCTTTACCACGCCTTTCATCCTCCAAGTAAGGAAGCCTTGTGGGGCTTAGGCCATCCCAAACACCTGAGGCACAGAAAGGACAATAAAAAGGCGATGTTCCAACCTACCCTAATGATCCGACCCATCTGGACCGGATCGTTTCTTCCAGATTCAGCCCAAGTATTCCTGCTTGCAAACCTTAACAACACCCTGCAATTTACTTTTCTCCTCAACAGACAATCCTTTAAACCAACATTAATTGCTGAAATGGAAGGAATATTAAAAGTTGCATGAAATGTTCCTTCAGACCCAAAAGGTATTGAACCTCCTGAAGAGACAAACTCTTTGGTAACTCCTTTTCACAAAACAGTCTCTGTTCTTTTCTAAACTCTGTTGTGAATCCAAAACTATTCTCCAGTACGCCTGAAAGAAGGAATTCTGCTGGTTTAATGTTCAACATCGCCCTTACTGAAGTCAATTATTCACATAGTTTAGGTTACAGTACTTCAAGTAAATTATTCCAAATTGGATAGTAAAGATAGCTGTCTACTTGAGAAAACCGTTGTTGGAGGTAACGTGTCACAAAGTAACGGATTGCAGTAATGATACTACCTGTTTATGTAACAAAGTGACACATCACAATTGAAATATCATTAAAGGGGTGCTATTCTGGTATTTGGAGTTTTCTGAGCTTTCTACAGTGTTACAGTGTTGAATCCTCATCAGACATGTGAACGACACTGTTTTTTATCACCTAAACGCATGTTCGAGTTTGAGTTTGAGTTCCAGCACTCTCTCCGTTCGGTTTCCATGGCGACGAAAAACACGTCGTTTTAGAGAGTTTTTTTTCTACTTGGAAATCCTTGTGACGTCCCGGGGGATAAGGTTCGGTGATTGGTTACCTTCTACTGGTTAACAAGGACATGTACAAATACATCAGGCGGGTGGAAAACGTGGGATAAAGTTATTTCCAACGATGGCTGGTGAGTTTACCAAAGAGAGACATCCTGCTGCATTCGTTGCTGTGGGTTGCTGTTTTCCACTTCGTTTCCAGGGTCTGATTCAGGTTCCAACATGTAGGGCTGTATGCTATGTGTTGACATTGTATTTTGTTTTTTTATTGAGTTCATATCAGCCTAATCCTTCTGTTTATGAGACGTTACAATGACGGTGAAAGCAGGTGTGGTGCACGCTCCCGATGTAGTGCGGTGGCGGGAGGCGGGGCTTAATGCGGAAGAGTCTCAATCCACTCGTTTTGCCCGCAGGCTGATCTGACAGCCTACGGAGAGGGTCGGTCTGAAGTAAATAAAGCCATTTGTGACAATGACTCCATCAATCCCAGCCCTTCTGGTCTCAGAAATAAAAATAAATTAGCCTAAAATGCACATAATAGTTCCACTTTAAGAACATTAAAATACTGTAGGAACGTGCTTTACTACGTTACCCAAGCTGTGTTTGCCTGTGTAAGGAAAGCTCTTATCTGTTTAAGACGTGCATGCGTGCACGGTCTGCATGTGCTTGCCTGGGCAGGTTGCCGTCGAGATCGATTTGAGTGAGGTAACTGGTCTGTGAAGCAAAGGGAGAGGGAAATGAAAACAAGGCCAGAGACAGCAGGCTTCAGCCGCTACTGATGTTCTCATTACCTTTATTAAACGTTTATTGCTAGAAAGGACAAAAATATTCAAATGAAATGTGCTCAATGCACGTGGTGATTTCAGTTTTTCTTTTTCTCAAGGAGTCCCCTCTCTGTCTATCTCACTTAAATCGACTTTTTGTGATTAAAATCATGTGATCGGGCACGTTTTCGGACCTGAAACACAAATGGTCAACACACGCGTTTGACTCTGCACTCCATAGAAATGACTGATATCTTTATTAATAAATCTTTGTGCCAATTTTTTTTTTTTTTTTTATTTATAAAAATGATCCATTTGACACCCAAATGCAGCGGAAACGTCATGTTGACCATTTTAAAATTTGCATAACCAAAAACTTTGTCAAATAGAATCACAAAGCCTTGCTGGTCTGAAAACTTTTCCTTAAACTAAATAATATTTATTAAAACTATTTTAATAAATAATATGTCCACTCGTTTCAGCCACAGGTGCTCACTTTCACCGCAGAGGATTTTGCACAGTTCTGTTGTTATAAATTCCCATCCTTCTGGATCAGATTATGTGGAATTATACTGTAAATGGTGGTATGCAGAGATGCATCCATGCTGGATTTTACATCACAGTAGGAATAAATGTCCACATCATCAAAAAGTGCACTGAAACCCAAAAAGCTTAACAGCAGCTGAGGAACGTCCAGCGGATTTTATGAAAGGAAACAGACCGAAATATTTTTATTCTAACCGCGTGCATACTGTCAACATGCACAAAGTAGCACACACATGTGGAAAGAAGGATTTAAAGATTTATTTATGTCAATCTACACTATTTACTGTGGCAGTGAACCAACTAGAAGCCCTCGCCAGCACAGATCAGGTCTCTTCTCCTTCTGTAGCGACTCCTCGCATGTTGCTTGTCAGACTGTCTTTTGCCAGCTTTTTGCTTCAACAGTTTCTAGACTTCATAGAGTAGAACTCATTGGAGTCTTTACTTTACTTTAAATTGACTCCTGTTTGTCTTATCAGCGGATCAGTCTGATCGATCAGCTGCTGCGCAAAATCATTCTACTATCAGAGATAGAAAACGTTGATGGTGTATTAGATTATTCATAATTAATTTGCTTCAGTGCACTCAGTAAAAACATACAACAGAAACCTGAGATGGAAGGTAGATCTGATGGAAGGTGCGGTTTTTCCAGGAAGGAGTAAATGGACCCAATTTATGGAGAACATTAGGGGTGGGGAAATCAAATTTAAAAAATTGAATATCGGGATTTTTTGCTTCACAATTACAATGAATTAACGCCAGAGAGCTATGCTAACGATTATTGTGTCATGAGATGAAAAAAGAAATAAGGACGTCAGTAGTTGCTATCGAGCTTGTAAGCGTTAGATTATTTCTAGTTTTCTGAGCTTACTACAGTGTTATAGTGTTGAATATTCATCAGACATATGAACGGCGCTGTTTTATTTTAATCACCTAAACACATGTCTGAGTTTACCAGCACTCTCTGCATTTGGTTTCCATGGCGACAGAAACAATTGGTTTTAGAGAGTTTTTTCTATATCGAAATTTCAGTGACGTCCCGGGGGAGGGACTCAGTGATTGGTCATCTTCTCCAGGTTGTGCACCTTCACGAGAAGAAAGCCACGCCCACCTTCACTGCTTAGTATAACTACTCCTAGCAGCTGACCAATCAGACACAGCCTGCAGGACATGGGGCGGAGCTTTCTCTGTTGGCTTGTTTCTGGCCGAGGCTGATCTGAGAGGATCAATACAAAATGAATGAAGGGGTTTCTGAAAAATGCTTGACTATTTCTTGCCCTTCTGGACTTGCATATTAAAATAAATTAGACTGAAATATGCATGAAAGAGTCACTTTAAGTCACAAAGAAATTATTTTTCCAGCTGCTATCAAGTCATTAACGATTGTGACAATAATGGTGACTAAGTTATAAAAAGAAAAAAAAAGTTTCCTTAGCGTACATCAACGTGTCAGGTGATAAATTCAAAGCTAAATAGCCAAATAGTACAGAGAGAGGAGATGCTGAGACAGATGAACTTCAGATCAGTGTAAAAATCAACCATCATAATTTATTGTCATGGTTTGGACTTTTCGTGTCTTTGTTTTCCTGTTTTATTGTGTAGATTTTCCTGTTTAGCTCCCTTATGTCTTGTTCAGCTTTTGTTCCTGTTGATTTAGTTCACCTGGGTTCATTTAGGTCATTTGTTTCATCTGTGTCTTGTTGTGTTCAGTGTATTTATACCCTCGGTTTCAGATCTATGTTGTGGATTGTGTTAGTCCCCTTAGTGCTTTTGCTTGGATTAAAGCAGTCTTTAACCTGCATCCATGTTTCAGTGTCTCTGCATTTGGGTCCAAACCTCACCTCACCCAGCTGTGACATTAACAAGCTTTTTTTTTTTTTTTAATTAATGATAAAATAAAAAGTAATAAAAAAAAAAAATCACTATTTCATCTATTATAAAAAGTTCTATACAATTAAAATGAGTAAAAGTTATTTCTTTCAAAATGATAAGTATATTGGTGATGATCTAGTTTTTATAATAGTTGCTGTGTTTTGAAGTCAGTCATTCGTTAGTTCCATATGCTGCTTGGTCCAGTTCAGGGTTGTGGGGAAGCTGGAGCCTGTCTCAGCATTTATCAGGCAAGAGGCAGGTCACACCCTGGACATGTCATCTGTCCATCACAGGGATGTGTTTGGAATCTCTTAATGGTCATATTTTTTTTCATAGTTTCATTAAATAGGAGAATTTAAGTTGTAGTATCTTGTAGTAGTTAAAGTGTGTTTCTCTTGATAAACAATTAACCACATTGCAAAATACTAAAGATGTTTTCCACTTCTATGTCCCAAACCTATGTCCTCTTGGAGGACCAACAGACCTGTCTGTGTAAACGTTTGTAAAGTTTCTCATTTTCAGTGTTTAATGTTTAAAATCAAGTAAAGGATTTAAGTCTTTCGTAAATGATTTCTTTGTTTATGTCTGCGTTTTGCTCAGAGCTTGTGGAAACATGATTGGGTTTTTTAAACAGCAGTGCAAAACTTGGCTTATTCTCACTGTAAATTGCTCACTGACTCTTCACCATCTTCTCCAGGTGCTTCATTGTTGGCGCACCCGGGTGAAGATGCCAGCGGTGATGTAATCATTTTGTCGGCTCCACGGTGCACGTTACTGCGAGCCACTGAGGAGTTGGGTCTCTGTAAGACTTACCGCAATGGGGAAATGGAGGCCTTCTCCTACAGTGACAGAGACAACTTTAAAGATTCAGGTACAGAAACTACAGAAACACATGTACTATCTCAGAACATGTGTGTGTTCACGTTCCGCTGTCTGTGTATAACAGACAACATGGAGGCGTTTCTGACGGTGGCGGAGCGACAGTTCATAGTGAAATATGAGCTGGAAGGTCTGCGGGCGAAGCAGGACTTGAGGGTACCTGGGCTTCCTGACAGCTTTACGCTGCATCACCGAGACAACATCTGTGAGTTGCATGGCAGTGTTTACAGACAGTAGGAAGAAACTGCATCCTCACGGTCCTCACGTGCTTCAGAGTCATTCAGCCAGAGCAATATGAAGACAAGTGTTTACTTCATTGTGAATGCTATGAGACAAAAACAATAATATTATTCTTGATTTTATTTCATCAGGGCAGAAGCTGAGCTCGGCCGGCGTCCTCGTTGACATGTTTCCTCTCCACTTCCCGGACAAACTGAAGAATCTCAGCGAAGCCTGGTACTCTGGGAATCAGCTGGTTCAGCCGCTGGGTGGGTGGAAACAGAGCACACACTTCTAAACAAATGCACTTCAAACAAGCTTAGTTTTCTTGCCACTTGTCACCAGAGATCTTTTTGTGCTGATTTCCCCCCCAGATGCAGTAAATGAGTATTTTGGAAGCTCTGTTGCTTTCTACTTTAGCTTCCTTGATTTCTACACCTGGTTTCTGCTCCCACCAGCGATACTGGGATTGTTCATCGCATACTTTTCAGGTTGGTGTGTGGACTTATGGCGCATCCATCCATCCAAACCACTTAGTTTAATTAAGGGTCGCGGGGAAGTTGGAGCCGATCCCTGCAATCATTGCATGAGAGGCGGGGTACACCCTGGACTGGTCACCAGTCCATCGCAGGGCATATTTAAGACTCCAAAGTGGAAACAACTAGTATTGTGTCTGGGACAACTTCACAATAATAACGAGACAGACTCCATTATCTGGTCGAACAATCTCCATTGAGAAAAATAAGTACAGACATACTTTGTTAAGGAATCTATGCGCCATGTTACTGCGCCAAAGGGAACAGATCCATATACAACAACTAGAAATTCTGTTATTCTCATCTTCCATCCTTCTTTTAGTTTAGGAGTCTGAAACCCATGGCCCTTCAGATGCAAACGACTCTTCAGCCCTTCTCCACTGAGCTTAGAGAAGGAGCCCAAGTCCTATTCTGGAGCTCTACTGCAACTATTAGATGCATCCTTTCTCCAACACATCTGACTCACATGGCTGAATTTCCTCATCCGCTCTGCAGAGGTCTGGTAAGGAACCAGCCATCTGATTCAGGTGCGTTAGAGAAGCATTGCATCTAAACGTTGTCACGAGCGCTGGACCCGTGTTCTGAGAGGAAAATAAAGCGGGAATTGGCAACTTCAGTCCTTGAAGACCACAGTCCTGCAGGTTTTAGATGTTTTCCTGCTCCAGCCCACCTCATTCAAATTAAACAGCTCTCTTCAACGGCTTGTTGTCAGGTTCTTCCCAAACCCTGACCCAGTAATCTGATCAGGTTCTGCAGCAGCATATCTAACACCTGCAGGACTGTGGCGCTTGAGGGCTGACTTTGTCCGTTTCTGAAAATAGAGCGTGATTCTGCAGAGATGGATCACGCAGAGGGTTCATTTGCTGGTTTCCTTGATTTGTGATGAGAAAAAGGCAAACTGCAAAAAAATGTAACGTTGAAAGAAGTTTCCAGAAGAAACACACAGCATCTGCTAAAACATCCCAAGCTGGAGAAAAGTGAAAAAAAGCCATTTCAGAACTTCAGTGGAAAGTGCAAACATACTTTAAAAACATGGAGAAACTTCACTAATACTGAGTTAAACAGGAGCAAACTGGGATTTCAGCCTTTTTCCTGGCGTTTTTAAAGGAAGTTGATTTATAATGTGTAAACCCTCACAGAGTTGTCAGATGTGGTTGGGTAGTATTGGAGTGAAGAAATTAAAGGAGGTTTACAGAAAAAAATAAAACCCGACGCTGTGATGGACTGGCGGCCTGTCCAGGGTGGACCCCACCTCTCGCCCAAAGACTGATAGGCTCCGGCTTCCCCGCAACCCTTAAATGGACGAAGCGGTTCGGATAATGAATGAATAAATTAATGAAAAGAAAAACCACAAATAGTTTGCAGACAGTATTTTGTATGATTTAAGAGACAAATTGAGAAATTCTGGTTAAAAATCTGAAAAAATGTATATATACTTACGGAAGTCAACTGTTTGACTGTAAATTTCCATTGTCGCTGTTTATAGGGGCGCCGTGTGTGCGTGTGTGTGTGTGTGTGTGTGTGTGTGTGTAAGCGGAAGACGTCACTCGTTCATCCGATGTTTGGCCCCAGAAAGGCAAAAGGTTTTTCCCTGCAAGGCCGCGAGTTAACGCTGTTTGTTTGCTACAAAAATACTTTAAAACACAATCAAAGGGAATAAACTATGACTGAACTGCAACTAGAAGAATCTGAGCTGAAAATCAATAATTATAGAGAGTGTATAGTGAAGCAGTGTGTCAACCCACTCCTGGGTGAGGTAATCTCAGTAGCTTGGTGTGGATTCAGCTCCTTCAGTACTTGGTGGTAACATGAAACTGATTTGTTCCATGAGAAGCGTCACCATCAGCTCAGTGCAGGTACCTCGAGTTTTCTTCTTTGTTTTGAGGTTCTTTTTTTTTTTTTTTTTTTAGAAGCTGCTGTTTCTTTTGAAGATGAGAAATAAATGGTGTTAGATTTCTTCGACTAATACCAAATAAAGATGGTCAATCAATCAATCAAACTTTATTTATGAAGCGCTTTTCCAACGTAAAATATGTAACTCAAAGCGCTTCACAGTTTAAAATCAGACATTAAGGAAACACACAGACAGACACATTATATAAAAAGATACCTCCAACCCCCCTTTTTAGATACATCTAAATGAGAAAGCTAAGTGCAGACGGACTAGTCGTGGAAACCCCATCCGAGGAGCCGTTTGCACAAGATGTTACACATCTTGAATGCGATTCTTCTAATGTTTTAAACCTCACCTTAAAAAAACAAGCAAAATATATGCAGAGGGAATATTGAATGTGTGTGTTTTCAGCAGTGACATCAACAGCGTAATGAGAGGTATGAAAGGGGTGTTTGGACCAAATTTACATGAAACTGAGTTTTCTCTGTAGAATATCGTCTACAACACATCATGTCCAGTTTTACATCCGAGCCAAACATGAGCCGTCTAAAGTGATGTTATTTCATGTGACAGGTGAAGTTAAGAGGGAGATGGCGGAGTCGGTTTCCGTCTCTAAGGTCATTGTGGGCATCCATGACGACTCGGAACCGTTGGTCAGCGGTCACATGCTGCAAGCAGTTTTCAGCATGCTCTGGTCCACCGTGTTCATGGAGCTGTGGAAACGGCGGAGCTCGACCCTGTCTTACCGCTGGGGGACCCTGCAACTCGCTGAACGCTTTGCAGACCCTCGGCCAGGTTTCCACGGGAACCTCGGTGTCAACCCTGTGACGGGACGTGTGGAGCCTTTGTTTCCTGACTGGCAGAGAGACCTGCGCATGGGGCTGGTGTCCATCCCAGTGGTGGGGCTGTTCCTAGGTGAGGCTCGCAGACTCTGTAGAGTGTTAAAGAGTTTTCCAAACATACAAGATCGGACTGAAGGGAAGTGCAACAGATAAGCATGACACATTTCCTGCCTCCTCCTCCTCCTGCAGGGCTGGTAGTTCTAGGGATGCTGTGTTTCTACTGGGGGGAGGCCCAGATGCAACAGCTGCATAAAAACTGGGACTCTGTGCTGACTCAGGCTTTGCTCTACATGCCTTCAGTGCTCCACATCGTCTACACAAATATGCTCTCAACTGTCTACAAGAGGGTGGCGCAGTCTCTGACTGAATATGGTGAGTTAAGGAGAGAACAGGGGGAATCTAGACCAGGGGTCTGCTCTTCAAGCCCCCTCCACTGGCTCAAGAGGAAAATAAAATGTAATTCAGCACGGAGAGACTCATTTATGTTCATTACCAACAATACATAAAATTCAAATTAAAAATGAACTAAAAGTTACATTGAAAGACAGCATTTGCTGAAACGTACCGAGCTGGAGATGAGTGAAAATAGCAATTCCATAACTTCTGTGTGTAAAATGACATCTAGTGGTAATAAAAGGCACAACATCAAACACACAAACCTGTCCAGTGGCCTGCGGTGCAGCAATGATTGCAATACAGGTAGCCACCCAAATGGTGCTCTAGCACTTATAAAACAAGCTATTTCATCAATCAGTCAATCAATTGATCAATCAAATTCAAATATTTCTGCAGCACTTTCCATGCAGAAGCAGCACAAAGTGCTTTTAAAAATAAAAAGCAAAACTAAAACAAGATTAAAGAAAATCCCTGACAGACAAGAAAGAAATAACTCACCCAAAGTCAAACACATCCACTCGTGTTTTTACGCCCACTCACATAGGTAAAACATGTAAAACACTCTCCACCAGCAGGCAGGAAAACGTTGGACCCCAATACCAGGCTTAGTGGACAATCAAGAAGCAATATCTTAGGAATCCAAAAACAACAAAGAGTTTAATGTGAGAGTGAAATATATGTTAAAAATCCCTAAAGAATTCAATAAGAGAGAAAAATTACTGTTGTTAAATGAAGTCTAAAAATAGATGTAATTAAAAGCCTGGTTAAAAAGATGCGTCTCCAGCCGGCTTTTAAATGGCTCAACGGTATCGACCATCCTCATCTGTTCCACAAACGTGGAGCATGAAAACAAAAAGACGACTCACTGTGAGTCTTTGTTAAAATGTGTGGAGTTTGTAGAAGTTGCTTGTTAGAGGACCTGAGGGTCCTGGAGGGCTCATAGTACCTGAGGAAGTCCAACAAAAAGGAAAGCCCAAGCCCGGTATTTTAAAGCTCAGAAGGTTCTCATTTCACACACATTGTTTGTCCATACAGGGACGCCGTAGTAGCGTTAATATGGCACCTGCCATGTACGTGGACCCATAGCAAGTAGGTACAAATGGCTCATTCTAACAGAATGAGAGTTATTTAGGTTCAGTGATTAAATACTGTGATGGACTGACGTCCTGTCCAGGGTGCACCCTGCTTCTCGCGTGCTACTTGCCGGGACAGACTTCAGCTTCACATGATGCTTAATTAGACTCAATGTTATGAAGACAATGAATGAGAAACTGACCTTCAAAGAGACGGATCAGGTTCCCAAACTGAACTACAGCTGCAGGTTTTGTGGTCGCTGAAGGGCAGAATAACATTCACAAGGTGAGAATACATGAAAGAAAATATCACAGTATCTATTCTTGGACTTTAAAAGAACAAATGTGAAGTATTTAATAAAATTTGAGATACAGCATCTTTTTCTGTAAAGACAAAGTCAGACTCAGCAAAGTTAGCGAGCTCCAGGAGACTGAATCACCTGTGATGAGTCGAGCGATGTTGGCACCGAGCAGACAGAAACGTTCTGTAAACTCTAATAGTACTTTAATAGGTTTGGCAGATTTGTTTAGTTTATTCTAAGTTTTTTTTTTAGTTTTTTTTTTTTAAGTCTAATGGATTTTGTGGCTCCAAAAGATGCTTATGTTGGTGGGACAGATGGTAAAAATGTCTCTTATTAATAAACTTTGCAGACACCATGAAGTTAGAGGGGAAAATGAGCAAATAGTCACAAGACTGATGCATTTCTGATAACAGAATGATTCTGTTATGAGAAGAAATGTAATGAAGTCTGTGTGTGTCCCTGCAGAGAACCACAGAGAGGAGTCTGCTTTTGAGAACCACCTGACAGCTAAAGTCTTAGTGGTTAGTTCCTCCTCTTCTCTTAAACCATTAAGTCATCTTTCCAGGGTACCCAGTTCATCGTAACCTGTTTTTTCTCTCATCCTTCAGTTCACCTTCTTCAACTACTTTGCCGTACTCTTCCACATCGCGTTCTTCAAGCAGGATGTGCCGCTGCTCCGTAGGGTAACGATCACATCTATCTATCTATCTATCTATCTATCTATCTATCTATCTATCTATCTATCTATCTATCTATCTATCTATCTATCTATCTATCTATCTTGAATTATTAAAAAAATTAAACTACATACATTATTTTAAATCTACAGACATGTACTGTAATGCTTTCTTATTAACGATGTATTTGATTTGTTTTTATCTAAAGATTAAAATATTAATAAAAGTACACATAATTATATATATAATGCAATAGTCTATAAAAATGATTTAAAAAATTCTTTTTCTCTTCATCATGCAGGCAAACTGATAATTACAATATATGCTGATATATTAAATTATATGATACATTTTTTCAGTAGTATTGTATCAAATGACCCACAAATGCCAAGGCTAATTTACAAAAATACTATCTGCACCCATGAATGTAACAGACAGAGGCTTTTAATGGCTTAGTTGTTTTAAAGGTGTATTAAAACAAAATAATACAGGAAATTATTATTAATCATTAAATATAAATTATTTTAATACAAATTAAAAAAAGTTTTTAATTAAAAAATTCAAAAAGTAATGGAAGGAAAAAGACTGAAATTAAATTAAATACAGTAAATTATTATATAAATTAATAAAACAATAAATAAATCAAATTCAACTAAATAAAAAGTAAGTAATAAAAGTGAATAAATAACCAGAATAACAGTTCCTGTGGTGGTGGCACAAACCAGATATAACAGACTGGAATTTTTCTGTGGAAAATGGGATTAGTGGTGGTGGGCTCAGATTTAATTAAATGTTGAAATGATAGGAATGATATATTTATTGTTATTGTATAAAGCATTTTGTGCTGCTCTTTGGCATAAAAGTGCCTCATAAATAAATTTGATTTGGTGGTTTGAAGGAGCTGAACTTCCTCTTTCTCTCTGAAGCGTTTAGCATCTTTGCTGATCATAAGTCAGCTGGTGAACCAGGTGACAGAGGTGGTCATACCTTTTCTGGTGGACCGATTCATCAGCGCTCCCAACAGGGCAGAGAGTGAAGACGATTCCCATCAGGACAAATTCAGGAACCAGTGGACTTTGCCTCCTTTCCCTGTGAGTGTACAGCATGCAAAACAATCCAGATCCAAACAGGATTGATCTGAATACCACCTTGTGGACGTTGTGTTGTGGACGTTGTGTTGCCACAGGGCCTGTTTGCAGAATACATTGAGCTCCTGGTGCAGTTTGGGTACTTAAGCCTCTTCTCCTGCGTGTTTCCTCTGACCGCCGTTCTGCTCCTTCTAAACAACTTGACTGAAATCCGATCAGATGCCTATAAGATCTGCAGACTCTTCCGCAAACCCTTCTTCCCCCCCGTTGCCGGCATGGGCGTGTGGCAGGTCAGCAGTAAACACAACACAAGTGATAAAAACGCAGTTTGTAGATCCAGTTCACAGTCACTGTCTTGTGTTTCAGATCGCCTTTGAGGTCCTGAGTTTTGTCTCTGTTGTGTCCAACTGCTGGCTGTTGCTGCTGTCGCCACGGTTACAGCAGCTGTGTAAGGAGGGCGGGATGAGCAGCACTGATGTTCTGCTGGTGGCTGTGATGGTGGAGGTATGACAAAGGACATGCATGTAAAATAAGTAAAACTGTGTGTTTCCCTTAACATGACCAGCGCCGTGTGTGTTTGCAGCATCTGCTGATCATAGTCAAGTTCATCATCGCAACCCTGATTCCAGATGAGCCGGACTGGATGCGGAAGAAGAGGGAGCACATTGAATACAGATCCATGAAGGCCCTGAGACAGCAGGTAAACCCTGAATCTGTTCCCTTCAAACACATTTCTTCTGCTTTCTTCATCTGAGTGACTTTTTTTCTTTTTTTTTTTTTTTTCCAGAAGCTGCAGAATGAAGAGTCCTAACTTTGTTTCAAGGTGCTGCTTCATGTTGTTAGTGGTGGAGCCTGAAAGCAAGACCCTGATGTTCACTGCTGCTCCCCAGATTCAAGTGTTTCTGCCTTTGCCAGTTCACATGGTGCATCTGCAACGTTTTCACTGAATATTCATTCATTCATTCATTCATTCATTCACTCATTTTCTGAACAACTTAATCCAATTCTGGGTCGCGGGGAAGCTGGAGCCTATCCCAGCTGGCTTTGGGTGAAAGGCAGAGTACACACTGGACAGCTCGCCACTCCATCGCAGGGCTATTTTACAAATATATATTGCAAGTGCAATTCAAACATCAGCTAAAATGTATTATTTTTAG
Source organism: Telmatherina bonti (assembly GCF_933228915.1). NCBI lineage: Eukaryota > Metazoa > Chordata > Actinopteri > Atheriniformes > Telmatherinidae > Telmatherina > Telmatherina bonti. Next base: position 10,936,467 of record NC_136620.1, read on the forward strand.
ATATTAGACAGAAAAGGAAATGTATTTGTTGAAATGCTACAGTGTATAGAATAACTAGAAGACACATAAGACAAGGTGTTTTATGCTACTGGCAGTACGTAACACAGGTGTTTTTCTTCTGCTGGAGTCTGGAGACAAGCTGCAGTTAATGTGCGGACTCATAATTATGACATTTTAATCTACAGAGTGAACATAAAAAGCAACAAATATTTGTTTTGAAACCTTTGTTAATTACATTTGTTGCACATAAATCTATTTTAACAGTCATTTTTTAGCCCTTTAGCATTTTCCTCTTTTATTTATTGACAAAAATATCCTATAAATGATTTCTTTAAGTGGCAAAAGTTTCTATTAAGGTATTTTAATCAAAGTTTACATTCCCTGCACATCAAGGGAATTAAATTTAAAGATATCTGTGAGGATCTTAGTATTTGTTGATGCTCTTCAGGCAGATAGGTTGTCTCCAGATTACTAATAATCCTTTAGAAAGAATCCAGAGCTGCTGGAAAAATGTTTTAAAGGGGAAGGAGAGTCAATCAAACTTCCTTGGAATGTTTTATTTGGAAAACGGAAAAAACTTAATTCTACTACTATGAATTTAATTCCATTTGTGAAACACAGAGGTGATAGTATCATGGTTAGAACTAGTGTTACTTCTTGGATATCTTTGCCATCATTATGACAACATTCAGTCCTCAGTTAGAACCATAAATAGATTTTGTAAAAGGGCTCATTTCAGCAGAGGAATTAAAAGTCAAAACTCTGACTGTATTCTGACTCCAGAGAGCAGATCATGTCAGAAAATCCAACAATATCAGAGTGGAAGCTGCTGGAAATTGAATTTCCCCTCAGAAATGAATAAAGTATCTGATTGATTGGTTGAAACTGAAGAGTCAGCTACAAACCTTTATTGCTGGGAATAACCTAGAAAGTGGTCACATTTGATCCTAAATGGAAAAGTTTATATGCTTTTCTCCCTAGTGGATGTGCAATGTGGTGCCATTATTTATCAATATAGAAACAATCAAACTATTTGTTAAAAAAAAAAAAAATCTTTTAAAAGTTTCTTTTTAAATTTTCATGATCCACTGATCGTGTTTTTAGTGTGTTTAACATCAGTGTTTTGCACATTTAAGAGAAGAGTAAATTGTTCTAGCTTTAGCATTAACAAACTACATTTACTTATGGCTGCAGCAGCTGGATAGAAATAGCTTGCTCTGCAGTCTTTACTCTTTACTTTGGTGTGTGTTTGATGCTCTTGATGTCATGAAGAGATTAAATGACAGAACATCAGGTTTTAAAAAGCAAGACTTTACAGTTTTATTTTAAAACTACAGGAAAGAGGTTATTCTGCACTAAAGTGAATCTGCTAAATAATCTTAAATTCCTTCTATCGTCCTTGATGATTTTGTCACATTAAATAACGGAGGAATAGGTCTGTGTGCTGTGCCAAGATTACACTTGCTTCAATGCTGTGGCGAGAAACCAAAGATATGAGTTATAAATATTTTATCCAATGTGAGATTTAGTGTTTGGCTGGCTTTGCATTGGTCATGTGCCTCTAGAAACCATCTTACAGTGTAACACATTGCGGCGTACTTCTATGCTGAATCTTTAAAGGTGTTAACGTGTCTCCAGCCACCAGGTGGCGCCAAACCATGACATTTATTCCAAATGCAGCTTACTGCTTTCTGATGTGAGGCTGCAGGACTGATTCAGCAAAGGTGCAGATAGAGAAACCTTCCCAAGTGGGTGCAGCTGTAACTCTGACACTAATGGTGGTTCTGTGTGTGTGTGTGTGTGTGTGTGTGTGTGTGTGTGTGTGTGTGTGTGTGTGTGTGTGTGTGTGTGTGTGTGTGTGTGTGTGTGTGGTTTTGATGCATTAATAAAGAGAGATGTGTAGCCAGTCTGATCCAGCAAGGATCAGGAAATAATGTCATTGTTTGGGATGTTTGCTGGATGTCTGATAATAAAAGTCACTGACAGAAACTGTTGGCTTGTTTTTTCACTTGTGATTAGATGATAAAAGACATCAATGTGGTAAAAACGTAAATTCAGACTTTCAAGTCTTTGTTGTTAAACTATGTTTTGGAAGAAAATGCAAGTTTTGCCCCATTAGTGAACAGCTGCGGTTATGATCCATCTGTTTTTTCAATGTTCCTCTAATGCATGAACAGAAAACAAAGACAATAGCATTGTTTAGTTTTATTAGGTGACAGTAAAGTGCAACATCTAGATAATTTCTGGACAGTCCACTGAACAGGTCTATAGACGACAACCAACACAATAAGTGTTAGTTATATTTTATGAGGAATATTTTAGGAAAAGCCAATATATTTAATTTTTATTTGTGTAAAGTGTAGTTGCATATTAATAATAATTTTACACGAATAAAAAAGACATGTAAAGTTGGTTATGTAAGTTTAATGTTTTCCAACACAGGGGGCAGGTGCCCTTTAAAGGGTCACATGCTCAGACTAAAGAGCCACTGCATTATTAATGAGATGCAACATGGAAGGAAATGTTCTAGCATATAAATGATGGTTTGAGGACTTTATTTTTACTTCATCTTTGCTGCTTTTTTCATACAAAGAAAATCTTGAATCTTTGTCATTTCTTGGATAAAATGCAGAAGAACTAAATCTATGCTGATGTCTGACATTATTACCAAATTGCACATGTTGATGTTCAGTGTATTTAGATATAAATAAAAGTTTGCATCTTAATTTCACTTTGTACAAAGATGACCTTTTAGTACTTTATCTATTAATTAGTAAACTGAACTAAAATAAACCCTTTAGCCCAGTGATTCTCAAAGAGGGGGGTCACAAGATAATGTCAGAGGTTTGCTAGATAATTGTAAAAAAGCATATCTACCTACAAAAGTACATCTAAAGCCTACATTTATCAGATGTACCCTGGATTTTATATTATTTATATCACACTATTAATTGCTCAGTTGACATGTGGGGGTTGTGAAAACCAAGAGTGGAGCCAAGTATTCACATTCATTACTCAGATAGAAGTATAGATACTCAGGTTTAAAAAGACTTCTGTAGAAGTAAAAGTACCAGCTCATTTTTTTACTTAGGTAAAACTGTGGCTTTTACTTGCAACGTGGGAGGAAATGTTCTAGCATATTTAAAAAAAATACTTAAAGTATAAAGGTAAAAGTAATGCCAGTGTGGAAAAATACCATTAAAAAGGACTGCTTAAAATTGTGGCACTGGAGCCTACAGTGCAGTCCCCAAAAAAAACATCTTTCTATAAGTTATGACTATAATGTTATATCTGAATGTTAAAGATGAAAAAGGTGGGAAGTACTGCACCTTTTTTAGCCACATAGATTCTTATGAAAAATGAACACATTTGAGTGCAATGCAAATATTTTAAAGAGCCATATATGAGCATTAAGATGTGTTTCATGGCCTGGATAATATGACTGTAAACATTGTAATGTTGCAAAAAGCCCAACTTGAAAAATCAACAACCTTAGAACATAAGTAAATATAAGCTTGGCTGCAGGAATCAGTGTGGGCAAAAGATTTGTATTATGAGACAAACAAAAAAAAATGAAGTGATAATTGATAAGAAAAAAGAAATTAATTATATATATATTATATATATATATATATATATATATATATATATATATATATATATATATATATATATATATATATATATATATATATATATAGTATTATTTTATTTTTACATAAATGTACATATACATACATATATATATATATATATATATATATATATATATATATATATATATATATATATATATGTATATATGTATATGTACACATACACATATATGTACATTTGTATATATACATACATATATGCCAGAAAGATGTAGGAGTAAACTACTCTTATTTATATTTTTAAATTGTATGGATAACTGTGCAAAAATGTTAGGAGTAGAAAGTCGTCTTAAAAAGAATTTCTCCAATAAAGAATACAAACCCCAAATTTCTACTTAAGAAAGGTAACAAAGTATTTGTACTTTGTTACTTGACACCTCTGAACAGCAACATACGTTATCTTGGGAGTCGTGGTTGAAAAAGTTTAAAAACCAGTGCTCAGACCTCAGTGTTAATAACAGTGAGTCTGAGATGAAGCATAACATTTATTTAGCTGGATTTTCTCCTCTAAACAAACTACATAATTACAGTAAACCAAACAGTGGGTTTGGGGGTCCCATTAGTGCTGAAACAATGCATTAAGTTAGTGAATTAGGATGGGGTATTTATTGTAAATGTCCTGTATTTTGCCCCTTTTGTTAAAAGTCTTTATTGCGCTGCTGATGTTGGATTTAAGAACATGATTTGAGAACGATCTGTGATTTGTCTTGAGATCAATGTGATTTTTAAGTTATGAGAATGTATCAAAGATAAACACACCTCTTAAGTAAAAAATTAAAAGTTTAACTTTTGTGCAGCCAACCACTGTTAGCTTTTATCAATAAATTCAATAAGATGAAAGAATTATCATTACACAACTTCACTTTAGTGCACAACTCCCATGATATATCAGTGTAGCTTTAACTTTTTTTTTTTTTTTACTTTCCAACCTATGGTTTGGTATTGGTTTAATTGCTGTAATAACTATGTAATACTCTGTATCCATTTGTACAATCTGCTCATTCAGCAGAGGAAGTGTCAGATGGATGTTGTGGTTTGTGCAGAGGAAGCTTCCTTTATTAACTACGGCTTTAAAGATAACTGGAATTAAAATATCTTTCTGATATTTCTAGTTTTATTTTGCCGAAGGCTTATTTTGACTTCCACTATCCCCAATCTACTTAAAATGAGATATTACTAGAAAATAAAAATGTAATTGGATAAAAACTACAGAAATTGAGCCTCGTCAGGAGGTCGTAAAATGTAAAGTGCATTTTTTATCCCAAAGAAAATGTATAAAATATCAATGTTATTTACTTATATATTCAAAATTGTATCATTATATAATTTTATTTTCAATATTGTATATACATACATGCTGAAATAATCACACTGCACGCATCCAAACCTGTTTACTGAAACAATTTTAATAAATAAATACAGAAAAATATGTTCACAGTTCCATAGAGTCACAGTCCTAGTTAAAATGCAGGTCAGCAGACACTGAGGATAAACAGGCCGCAACCACAGGAACAAATACTTTTTATCCCTCTTTTGCGCAGATTTTAAGCTCCCGTGGCTGATGAGATACAAGTTATAATCAGATTTTCACGTGATGGCTGATCCTTTTTTTAGGCAGGGAACGAACAATCACAGGCCAGTGACTGATGCATGAGCTCTATTTACTGAATTATAAGAGGGAGAAGTTGTTTATTGTACGACTCCGATCTTCTGTTGCTCTACAAAACTGTCTCTGCTTTAGATGAGAGAAAAGATATAACATACAGAGTCACTGTATAGTAAAATTATACAACATGGTGCGACTCCTTGGCTACACAATTACGATTCATTGTGAGTTGGTCTAAATCTACCCACAAGTCCCTGGGTACTGCTATGGAAAGCTACCAGCTACAGTAGTTACACTGTGTGCAATTCATCACTCAGTGGGTTACCACAAGGTACTTATAGTTACACAAGAACAATGGATGTCCTGTCAGATTCAAGACACATGGAGGTAAATTGTGATAAATAACAGTAACAACATGCAAAGTCGCACATATTTTTGTCACCTTATTAAAAAAAAAGGGGAAAAAAAGATAACAAATCAAGAAACTGCATTTCATCAAGTCTAAAATAAAAAAAAAAGTTCTGTTCAAACATTAAATGTTCGGTATAATCAAAAAGAATAATGGGAGACCTGCATCCCAGATAATGACCACCATAAAGTTTCATACAGTATGTTAGAACAAGCCATTCTACTACTAAGACTGAAGGAATAAAAGAGCAGCTATCACATCTGTTCTCAGTCTCAGGTGGGTAATAATACAGTGTCATGTCAGAGCATGTCTTTCTTCATATGGACTCATATTAAGAGCTTTCACACCAGTCTGAGAAGCATGTTGTGCAAAAGAAAAGGGGAATGAGTGCTACTCTGTAGCTGAAGCTTTCACAATGGAGCTGCACTGAGCAGCCAATAAATAAATGGTTCCATCTGCACCCTTTTCCACATATATGTGTGTGCAAATAAAATACAGAATACAAAGATCTATGCAATCAAATCAAAATGAACAAGAACACCATGATTGGCAAGAGTATAAAGAAAATATGTTTGTAATTGCAACTGACTGACTCAGATTATATAAGATGTGTTAAACCACAATAAAAAAAAGTACAAAATATTTTTAAAAATAAAATCAGTGGCTTTTGTTTACAATTCCCCAAACTATGGTGAGAGATTGCTGAGTTATGCTACAGACACAACATGCAGAGGCCTGGGGCCGTAAAGTTGAATCTACTTATTCTATAAATAGCGCAAAACTACTTCAATACATCCTGCTTATCATCCTGTTTGCAGTGAACAGTGATGGAGACTTCAGTTGATGAAAGGATAGCTTCAGCATTAAAGCATCGACGATGACCCATCGTTAAGCAACGCTAACTTCAAGAAACGCTAATTTAGCTTCAGAAAAACAATGTTGGAACATTTCATTAAATGGCTCAAGAGCAGTAAACATCTACTTAACAACACTATTTACCATTAGATCAAGGATTTGTATCAGTTTATAGAAAACGCTGCATAACTTTCCAACCTTAAGAGTATTTCTGATTGTTTTGATGGCACACTGACAATTATTATGCATTACTTGGGCGGCACGGTGGAACAGTGGTAGCACTTGGCCTCACAGCAAGAAAGTGATTGGTCTGAGTCTTGACTGTGGCCTTTCTGTGCATGTTCTTGTGTATGTCGGGTTTCTCCTTCCAACGACATGTTAACTGATCACTCATCACATATAGATTGTATTGGAGAAAAATGTCTGTCAAATGAATGTAGAATTAGAAAAATTACATAATAAATGTCAGTATGTCCCTTAGATGAGAAAACTCCATCCATCCATCAATTTTCCTAACCGCTCAATCCAATGAAGGGTCGCGGGGAAGCTGGAGCCTATCTCAGCCGTCTTTTGGGCAAAAGGCAGGGTTAGCTGAGAAAACTGTGCTTTTAAACTGTTTTTTTCTGAGCCAGAACATCCCTTTACAGCTGAGTTTTGCTTTACAGCACTGCATCAAATGCTACCAACTGGATATCAACACACTGGCTGTTTTCAGCGCACAGCGTGGCTGATCAAACAATCACAAGAGGACATTATCTTTACGGAAAAGAAAGAGACAAAATAACAGAGCAGGAGATAAGACAAGGGTCAGTATTGGACTGACCTTTACTGCCTGGACAGAGTTCAGAGAAGAGACAGGATGCAAGACAAGGTCCGAAATATAATCTGCTAAAGTTCAGAAGTAGGGCAATTTTTTTTTAGTTAAAAGAAAAATATTTAAATTGGAAGGTTTATGACACAAAACACTTGTTACCCATGAAAACAGTAACACTGTCAACAGTATTAAATAAAATATAGTAACTGTTTGTTCACACTTTAAAAGTAATCTTTATGCAAATTACTTTGGAAGTGTTGAATATGTAAGATTTATTTCCTCAAAAAAGAAGAAAAAGTTGTAACAGAGCCTGTGGAAATCATCTTACCGGACATGGAAGTAAATTACAGCTGACCTTGTCTGAAGCCATGATCAAAACAAAGCGCCTTCTTTGGTTAGAACCCCTCCTTTTGTAAACATCTCCAGCCACATCTGTCTGTGTAAATAACACAGGCAGTGAAAGGGAGGACACGACTTTTCCAATGATGTTGTCAGTCACCAACAAATCTTAGTTAGCTGTAATTCAGACCATTGTAACTGGATTGTAAATTACAAGAGACGTTTTAATTGCACTTTTAAATGACACTGCAGCTAGTTGCCAGTTGCCAGTCATGGTGTTTTTACTCAACATGGATCTGACTGCAAAGATCTTACAGCCCAACCCAAAGCACCAAAGCTGTAAAAAGCACATCATTTTCCTTTTAATTAGAGTAAATCTAATATTTATGGGTTTTTTTCAAAACTTTTTTTTATATAATGTATAGACAAACAAAAGGAACCTTAGCTTATTCAGTAGAAATTGTTATATATGTCATATTTTCTCTCTCTGCTGCCTCCTCTTCTCCAGTCTCCCTCTTTATTATACAGATATGTCCATTTTTGTTTCTATGCTACAACTGAGAAACAGTCTATTCATAGTAATTCTGTGGTAGCTCCTGTACACAACAGCAATGCGATGAGTTCCTGCTAAGTCTGACTCTTGTGCTGCAATCCAACTTTCTCTAAAACAATGTTTATTACATGAGCACAGTGTTGGAGCTGAGTGTGTGTGCGTACGAGGCCGTCACATCCTCATGTTTGCATGCTGAGGGCTGTTCCTAGTCGTTTCTGTGTTTGGCTCAGCAGGAAACTCGTGCTCGGTAGCTGGCCGCCTGCTGACTGTTAAGCAGTCTGTGCGTCCCGAGAGAGCGTGCGGCGCATCCGACAGCACCCAGGCTGGTGTCACTCACAGCACATGGCAGCAGTTGTACTGAGCCAATGGCAGGATCTTGGGCTTGTTGTTTGATGGCATGTTGAGGGCCAGAGCTTTCTCACACAGAGGGAACTGAAAGAGTCTCTCACGCAGCTTGATGCTATGCCGTTTGCCCTGTTCGGGCCTCGGTGTGGACTCATCCCGGCTCCCTGGTGGATTCGGAGCTGGAGATCTCTCTGTGCACTTTCCTGCTTCCTCTTCTTCTTCTCTGCCTGTTCTTTGCGCGTCCTTCTCGTTCAGGATGGTGGAGGATGCAGGGATGCAGGAGTGGCAGGATTCAGATTTATGAAGGAGAGGAAGAGGTTTGTTGGTGTTGTTGTTGGGTTCTATTTCTTCATCCTCTCCCTCCTCTCTGGTTGAGAAGTCCGTTTGGCCCTGACAACACGACACCCCCAATCCAGACGGGGAGGAAGCAGTGACTTCAGGAGTTTGACTAAGCGGCTCGTCTCCATGACTGACTGGCTGATCTGAAATCACACAGCCACTGTCTTCGTTCTCTGTTTCCAACTCCATGTCATCTTTACGTCCTTCCTCCACCTCTTCCTCCTCCTCCTCCTCCTCCTCTTCCTCCACTGTCTTGTTTTCTACCTCTAACTTTTCCTCCAAGTCCTCCTCCTCCCTGTGCTCATCATTGCATGCCTCTTCCAGTCGCTCCTCAGAATCTCCCAAATCTTCTTCCTCATTCAAGAAACTGCCCCCCTCCTGGTCTGGTTCCTCTTCCTCCACCTCTTCCTCTTCCTCCTCTTCCTCCTCACAGATCTGCTGTAAAGCCGGGAGGTTCTTGCTGACAGGAGACTCTTCAGCTGGAGTTGGATTGGTGCTGAAGCTGAGGCTGGGCTGCCACGGTCCAGGGAACGGCTGCTGAGCTGAGGTGGGCCTCGCAGCGAGCAGATCCCCGCATTCAGGTGCTCCTAAGCGGGAAGAACTGGGGGAAAGGGCCCCTGAGAGCCAGTGCGGTGGGGCCTCCGGACTAAGGAGGGCGTTATCCAGACCCTGGAGCCAATGGTGAGACTCAATCTCATCGAGGGAAGCCCGACGAGATGGATCTTTCTGCAGCATCCTGGAGATCAGGCTGATGGGAAAAAAAAGATAGTTTCAGTATCAAATGAGGAGGATTTAAGTAGTTTATAAACTCTTCCCTCTTTTTCAGAACATATTAAGGATAGAAAAATGACCCACTTTTCATGTGATCTGGGCCATCGCCACATCTGTGTTTTTGTGAAACTGCTTGAGACCTGAACGCATGACCAGGAGCATGTTCTGTTCTGTTCAGCCTCTCTCCTGCGTTCACAAACATTGTCATGTGAATGCGGGAAAAATCTTATGACTGGTCCTGGGTCACATGTTCCAAGATGTGTTTTCAGATAATCTGACACATCACTGGGATAAGGTTATTTATGCCTGCCATCCTCTAAATGCAGCTCACTTGACAAGTACTGGAAATGTGTCTGTAAGGGTGTTTATTCTGCGTGTTGAGAGGAAGAAGCAGAAACAGCTGCTGTTTTACACACAGAGCCTGAGGCCTGCATGATACAGCTCAAAAATATACCTTGAGGTTTTTTATTTCAGGTTTCAGTGTCACAAAGCTGGCTTATTGTTACAGGACTAAACCTGTGCTGCGTGGTCAGGTGACCAGATATATAACATGAAAAATTTAAACAACTCTAAAATCTGCTTAAGATGAGGCAGAAAAAGACAGAAAGTTAATAAAATGTACATCAATAACGCTCTGACAGATTATTCAACAAGCAGATTAAGGGGTGACCGGTGAGGGTGTCAGGATTGGGAATAAAAGGAAAATCCGTCAATGCTAAGTTTTTCCTGCAATGAAGGTTTTAAACTTAATCTTGTGCAGAAATTTATCAGAAAATCATGAAAAAGTTAACTTAAAATATGTTTGTAAGATTACGATGAAATTTAGACATTTAAAATCTGTGAAAACATTAAAGGGGGCCGTGAAAATCTCCAAATCTTAAAAGATGCAAACATCATGACCTTCGAGTCTTTGTGCTTTTCAGTATTTCTGAATAACAGATTTTCATATCTCCTGGTTCTATAAGCCCACAGAAAAAAGAAACAACTGCATATGATTTGTTTTCTTCATTGTCACCAAAATGTAGAGAAAAACTCTGAACTGTCTCAATATTTTACACTCAGACTCATTGGCTCAGATAATATGAATTGTTTTTATTGAAGAAAAACTAAGTCCATACGAAGCTTTGCAGCATTGGAGATGTATAGGGTCAGTAAACATTTTGTGAGCATAAGAAATATTACTTTTTTTGGAACAATTTTCAGCTGTAGATTGATGTTTGTTTAACCTCATTTAGACGAGAGAAACAAACTAAACTGTTATTTGACTTAATTTTTTTTACTTTTACAAAAATTCTTCAAGACTTCATTCATGATAGCGTGCATGCAATATTGGCCATTTGCGTAAGACCAGGGAAGCTTAAATCAAGTATCTTGTCAGATGACTAGCACAATTCATGTTAGCATGCAATGCTCGCTGTGGAGGAAACAGCTGAAAATACCACATCTCTGCAGGTTTACATTTAGAGTCAGCACTATCCAGTGCTACAGCTGCAAGAGAAGCCATATGAGCACACACACACACACACACACACACAGAAAATGCCCTAAATCAGGGCTGTTCTCAGTGTATCCCTGCACCGACATACATGACTAACTTGTCACTGTGCAGGACTTCATAGGCTGTTGGATCCATTCAGTTTGAGTCAGAGTGTTAAATCAGTGATACAGTGAAAACCAGACGGGCTGCGGCCCTAAATCCTAATGTCCTTGAACATTGTTTCCCAATCCTGGTCCTCAAGTGCCGCAGTCCTGCATGACTTAGACCTGTTCCTACTCCAACACACTTGTGCCGTGTTAACTTAAATTAGTGATGGGTTGAAAACGCTGACATGTTGTCATGTTGCAAAAGTTTTTTAAAAATCTGTTTGTTTGGTTTTTGTTGTTGTTGATTTTAGAAGCATTTAAATTTAGATGAAAAATTATCTGTATACATTCACCTAAAACTGAGCAGGAAAGGAGGATGGAAAAAAAAGACTGAATAATAATAAAAAAATAACTAAGCAACAACAATATATTGTTATTATTATTATTATTATTAATAATAATAATAATAATAATAATAATAATAATAATATATAATATAATAACAACAACAACAACAACAATAATAATAATAATAATAATAACAATAATAATAATAATTTTTCAGCATTTTGAACAATTATTTTTTCCATTTTTTCTCTCCTTTATATAACTCAGACATTGTGACCATAATATTTATTTAACAAAAAGCAACACATAGGGGCTTCACACATGACAGATATTTGAATTTGCCACCACACTAAAGTTAAATCCTTTAGTTACTGCCTATTTACAGCATAAAGCATGTAATAAATGTATCATCCATTATTACGTTCACTAGGATCATTTCAGAATGATTGGTTTAAGTTTAAGTCTGTTAGAGATCTATTTAATGGCACATTGTCCTTTTAGCTACAATGGAAATTTGTTTTCAGGTTCTTAAAGGACTTTCCTATAATCTCTAATAATATAACCCAATAGTGGCACATAAAACAGATTTTATTGGACTACCAAATGATAATAAATCATTAAAGTTTGTGCAAAAATACTCAGCTGATCCATTTCTCTGAGAAGTTCTGCAGTTTTCCTTTAATTCAAAAGCTCATGTGTGCATATAAAAATGAGGTTAATGCCAAAAGAAGACAAAGACGGCTAGATCTAACTAGTGAATACATTTATTTCAGATTTGATACTCTTCTTTAATATTTAATGTAATAAAACCGTGTGAGTGTGGTTTAGAGCAGGAGTAAGTGATCTTCACCCTCAACACACTGCAGCAGCAGTGGTTTCGGCTGGTTCCTGCTGATGTTTACCAAACCGAGGACGAGTTGCTTCGAGGTGTGAGGAGTGACGATTAAGTGAGAAGACAGGCGAGTAGGTGTGAGGTGTATTTTGTTCCAGGAGTGGTTTGTGCCACCATGATGGGGGTGATTTATGATTTAAGCTGCAGGGATTCCAGCAAACAAAAGCCAACATTTGAGATAAGGTCACACTTTTAGCTCAGACTGCATTTGCAGCTGTCCAGACAAGTCTGTCTGACAACTGGGACACTGAAATTATTCACTGCAATGCACACTAATGAGATTATATTTAGGTCTGCAGCTCCATATAAGAACTTTGCATCTCCAAATGGCAGATAATAGGAAAAACTGACTCAATATTTTGACATAACCCAGCTTTATGTCGAAATACTTACTCTCTGCAGTGTTCAGAAACGTGTTCAGGGATGGAGTAGCGACAGTCCAGAATCATGACCAGAGTCTCGCTGTCATTGGTTTCCTGAAAGGGAGGAACTCCACACACCAGCATGTACAGGATCACCCCCAGAGACCAGATATCTGGAACACACACAAAAAAAACCACAAAAATCAATTTTAAATAAAAAAAAAAAGGCTTAAAATAACAATAATCGCTCGGATCTCTGATCTAACTCAGAGTTCACTTTTAACATCCCACAAATGAGGAGAGAATTATCAGTCTGACCAGCAAATATGCACAAAAGCTCAAGGCTGGATTAAGGCAGAGATAATGGCATTGACTCCAGAGCGGAGGTGAAACGTGAGGATGAGCTGCAGAGCGGCCTTCCTGCTGAGGCAGGTTACTTCCTCCATGAGGTGACGAAGAACATGAGGAAAGTGGATGAGAAACAGCAGCACAAGTGTGAGACAAACCCTGTAGACGACTGGGTTTGGCACGGTAGACCTTTGACTTTAAAACACACACACACATATACACACACACACACACACACACACAAGTTCATGTGCAGACCGACATTGCTGACACTGTGTTCTTTCCCGTCTCCTCCCTTTCCTTCCCCCTTGTCTTCCTCTCCCCCACCTTTCTTGATGCACACTCAATAAGAGAAGGTTCAGGCAAATTTAGGACAGCCTGAACCAGCTGAGAACACAGCGGCCACTTCAAGGAATCCTCATACACACACATACACACACGAGATAGGAGAGGGAGCTGAAGGCCATGACAAACAGAGCGCTCGTTGTGGTGCTGTGCTATTCTCAGAATGAGATTCCCTCTGTCTTGTCTGTCTCTTTGTGTTTTTTCCCCAAACACTGGAAAGAAGAACACTGCACAGTCTGTTCATGTTGAGTGTTAACCCTGACGTGACACCAGAAATATCACAGAGCCCATGTAGACTCCTAAAAGTCACATTTTAAAGCGTGATGAACAAAAAGTTCTTAAAACTCAGTTTTGCTGAACAAATAATTTTGGATTAAAGGCAAAAGGAACATTTATAGTTTCCCTGAAATCAGATCTTCATGCAGTAATGGCAGATCGGAAGCAAGCTTCATGAATATCACCCCTGAAAAGCAAATAAAAAGTCTGTGGAGTGTCACCACAAAAATTAGAAGTTTAAAAATAAAACTAGTAGATATAGTAATAATTTAGTAATAAGTATAGTATAGTAATAATTTAGTAATAAGTATAGTATAGTAATAATTTAGTAATAAGTATAGTATAGTAATAATTTAGTAATAAGTATAGTAATAAGTATAGTAATAAAAAAAAAAAAGTTATTTACAGATGCCTTTTAGTACAATTCATGACACCTGCACTATAAAAAAGACAAGATAACTTAGTCAAAATCATACAGCATAAAAATAAAAATAGTTAAAAAAAAAAACTTAAGAAAATGCAGTAAATTTTTTTTCTCAATAAAAATTCCTCTAATTTGCATGATTTCATCTGTTAGCTAGAATGGGTGAGTTGATTGTTTTATAAATTAATTTTATTACTAATGTTCAATTTTATTTGTAAATATTAAAAGGTTTGTAGAATTCCTACTCCATGTCTTTGCACAAGGTCTTTACATGTCAGAAAGCTGATGGAGATGTGTTATCCCACCTGAATAGGTGTCATGTGTAGATAAAAATCTGAATTATGCAGTATGGGGATGAATTTACAGGCAACAACAGTAAAATGGAGACAGCACTTACTCACAAATCAAGGCTAATTTGTGCTCTGTGCTACACATGCACACAAATGGAGTTTTCCACCTAATGTTTGGGTGTATTTCAGTCTGTTTTCAGGGAGCTTGCAGATTTGTAGCCAAACGGAGCAGTAGCACTGAAAACCCAGGGGGCAGTTTTCAGCTGACATGTCCCCAGCAAAAGGAACAAAGAAGAAGAGGCTGCAAAGTATTTAATGGGGACACAACACACCATCGACTAGTTTAAAAGTCTCTTTTTAACAACGTACATTATCACAACCGCCTCTACTGTTAGTCATGACCTGAAAACCACCAGAACTTGGAGGTGAACTCTGCACTGCCCTTTACTGGGCAGTGCTTAAAGGTACAGATTGTGAACTTATTTGGCTTTTAATTTGCAAAAAACAAGTATTGCTTTCATAAATACTCATTTTTACCAAAGTCTAATCACAATCACATCCAAATGAAAGCATTGTTGTAGCTTAGAACAAGTTATTTATAAATATATAGGTGGTGGCGGACCCAATAGAAGGCTGTTGCATCGCCATCTTTAAATATGGTAGATGAAAGGGGACAAACTTGTTAGCCTTGTGTTGTCAGGGGGAAACGAATGGCAAAGACAACTGAATCATTCAACTTGCCATTTTCCATTGAAACAGAGGAGCATCCATACTCTTTGCCCCGCAAGAGGTAAAAACGTAGCCAAGAAAAGGAAAACAGATAACAACCAGAAGAAATCTAAAGTCTACATGGGTGTAGCGTTTAGGGACTTCAGAACTGAGGTGGACATTGCAGCTTTCTGCCAGACACGACAATCTAACAGTGAAGTTAGAAACAAGACGGGTAGTCCAGGAGCTACTTTATCCTCCTGTTTAAGTCGCATCATTTACTGTTACTCGCTGATTTAACAACCGTGTCAACATAAAGGATGCATAGGATGCACATGCGTAGGTGTGGGAAGTCACAAACTTTTTTACATCGGTAAAGAAACCATAAATGAGACTGAATGTTCACCTCTGGGAACATCTGCGGCATTTAATGACAGGGTTGTAACAACGCTTCTAAACAATGATAAACAAGCCAGAAGTATTGATCCTAAGTGAAAGCATAGATCAAACACTGATACACTAATCGGTTGTTAAATTTCCTTAAAAAAGTGCATCTGTACACATTTATTTTGTTCTGAAAAGCAGAATTGCCTGTAATAATTAGAGAGGAAATTTTACACAACCACATGTACAGTGTGTAACAATGACAGTCAGACTCAATTAAATTGGTTGTCATATTCAAGTTGTAGAAATATTTGGTTTGAGGGTCTAAGTGGGAGTGATTTCTTACTATATCCTGCTTTAATGTCTATAAACTGATTTAGTCTTACAGCTTTTATTTGGAACGATATTAACATTTTACAGATCAAACAGAAAGTGGTTCAGTCTGGTGGTTGTTATTGGTGTGTCGGTATCTGATCTTGTTTCAATCACCAGCTCCAGAATTAAATGGACATCTTGATGTGACATAATTTGTGTTATCACTAAACACTGAATTGTTCTCCATTCAGTCATGCAAATTAATTGTTTGCTAACTCAAACAAGATAAAGCAGAAGAATAGCTGTTTGCATTCACCGTAATGACAATTTATCTTTAAAACAACAAAAAAACACCTTAAAGGTGGAGTATGTGAGATCTTCAATATTTAAAAAAAAAAAAAAATTGCCTAAAAAATCATAATTACATAGTTTTTTTTAAACATGTAGGTTCCAGTCTGTCCATATTTGATGTGTTATTAAATTACAAGTTTAATTAATGACAAAGACCCTTCTTAAATGTTTGCCTACCAGTAAAAAAAAAAGTGCTTTTTGTCATTTCTCATTAATTAAACTTAATAATGCATCAAATATGGACAGACTGGAACCTACATGTTCAAAAAACTATCAAATTATGATTGTAGTTATTTTATGAGTTAATTTTTTTGAAAATATTGAAAATCTTACATACTCCGCCTTTAACAAAAAAAAATTATTTTTTTTAAAAACTTTAGTGCATTTTCGCCTCAATTTTTACTGTTTCCTTTCACTTTTTTCTTTTTATTTTACACTTAACATTTAGTAACTTTAAAAAAAACTAACTTTGGTGACATATTTTAGCGCTGTACTTATTAACCAATGACAAGATACATCATTAATCAATAATCATTCATCTGAGCCAAGAACATTAATGGAAGCCAGAATTGGTTGACACACTAAACCTTTGAGAAAACCTAAAGTTTTCCAGCATCTCTGAAATTATTCATGAAACTTACCAATGTCTCAAGAGGTGAGTTTTTGTCATATCAGGCCAGGATATATAAATATTATTCTCTATTTTCAAGCCTTTTAAGGGTCATTAAATCAGAGTCAGATGATAATCATATAAGAATAATGAGATTTGTCAGGAAGGGAGGCAACATGTCTCCATAACTGGTCCAGTTCATTTGATACAGAGCAGTGATGACCCGACTGAACCACAAACACGTAGCACTCCCTGCTTCTACTTTCCAAATGTGGGCAAAAGGCTGAATTTTTTTGTCTGAACTTGGCAGACCCTTTCCAACAGAGTGAGCTCTGTTCCCCCTTTATGACGTACTCGGTCTTGAAATATGCACTTCAAATGAGGTAGCGGCTTAACAAGGTCACAGAGCAGGACCACTCACTCTGCTTGAGGCTCTGCTGAACCCTGAGCCAAAGCTTTTATAAACTTCTCTTCAAATCTGACTCAACCATCCACATCTACTTTATATACTCTATATAGCCAGTGTGTGTGTGTGTGTGTGTGTGCGCTTTGAGCTGATCTTTGTGCTGTCAGCAGGCCACTAATGCATGGTGGGAATGTGCGATATTCCCCAGTGAGAGGAGAAAAGTACACTCCCAGCACTCTGTGGCTTCTCCTCGCTGTTGCATAACACGTCTCTGGACTGAGGTGATTGTGTCAGCGAGCGTGCACTTGAGCGAACATTGTATGGTGAGAACTGAGGGCTGTTGTCAGGACCCTTATGAGTGTAATGCAGGACAATGGTTTAATGTTCCATTGCACACGGGTCTGTTACATGTAAGGGTCTGGAGAAATGGCAAACTCAATGAAGGACAACATTATTTTGTTTCCTCATATGGATTTTAAATCCCTCTATATGTGATCTGCTAAGGACATTAGGATATTAGAGGGTCACAGGGGGCTGGAGATTTTTCCAGCTGAGGGCAAGAGGTCACTGTGTGCAGACTGTGGATCACAAAGCTAAAAGGCTTTGCTGATGCTGGTGATATACCAGCATCAGCTTTGGATGCAAAATAAATAAATTAGAAGAAAAAATTCTCAAAACAACAAAGAGATGAACTGTGCTACATGGCAAGATGTTTTCGAAATAAAATTAGAACACGAGTTACTAAAGTCTAGACTTAATTATCTCTTTAATGTTAACAAAAAAAAAAAAAAAAAAAAACCCACACCAGACAGCTATAGGTCTGTCGCTACGGAACAGCGCGATGTCTTGTCTGCACATCACTATCTTTTTATTCTAACAAATGACACTGATGGCAGCATCCAGCCGTTTGTGTTCTTTCTTCTTGGCATATGGCTTCAAACAACAACTATTCTACGTTATAACTAAAGGGCTGCTGTTATGAAATTTCCAGTTTTCTGAGCTTTCTACAGTGTTACAGTGTTGAATCCTCATCAGACATGTGAACAGCACCGTTTGTTATCACCTAAACGCATGTTTGAGTTTGAGTTTGAGTTCCAGCACGCTTTTCGTTCAGTTTCCATGGCGACGAAAAACGCGTCGTTTTAGAGAGTTTTTTCTACTTGGAAATCCTTGTGACGTCCCGGGGGATAAGGTTCGGTGATTGGTTACCTTCTACTGGTTAACAAGGGCATGTACAAATACATCAGGCGGGTGGAAAACGTGGGATAAAGTTATTTCCAACGATGGCTGGTGAGTTTACCAAAGAGAGACATCCTGCTGCATTCGTTGCTGTGGGTTGCTGTTTTCCACTTCGTTTTCAGGCTCTGATTCAGGTTCCAACATGTAGGGCTGTATGCTATGTGTTGACATTGTATTTTGTTTTTTTTATTGAGTTGATATTAGCCTAATCCTTCTGTTTATGAGATGTTACAATGACGGCGAAAGCAGGTGCGGTGCGCGCTCCTGATGTAGTGCAGTGGCAGGAGGCGGGGCTTAATGCGGAAGAGTCTCAATCCACTCGTTTTGCCTGCAGGCTGATCTGACAGCCTACGGAGAGGGTCGGTCTGAAGTAAATAAAGCCATTTGTGACAATAACTCGATCAATCCCAGCCCTTCTGGTCTCAGAAATAAAAAATAAATTAGCCTGAAATGCACATAATACTTCCACTTTAATAGGGGTTGGAAAATCAAATTAAAAAATTTTTTTGCTTCACAATTTTAAAATCGATTTTTTAAAAAAAAAAAATCTATTTTTTTCCCAATAAAAAATAAGTCTACTGTAAAATTTAATCATTTTTATTGTTTTTATTGGTCTTTTAACTTGTCTTTTTTGGGCATTATAGCAGCAGAATGATGGTCTGGCAACTGTGTTGTTTTTTCCTCATAGAAATTAAGGAAAATGAAAAGCAAAATTTTTTTTTTTTTACATTTTTTTTGTTTTTAATCTACAAAAATCTGCAAAATCAAAGAATTGTGAGAATTGCAATTTAAATCGAATCAGCACCCAAAACAAAATCGGAATCGAGTCGAATCGGGACAAAAGCATATCGTCACAGCGCTAATATTTAAACTCTTCGCCCATTGTTCTTATTGCAGAGCTGCACCACAAGTAATGATTCTTTTGAACAAACAATGGATATCAGTCATTCAAGCTCAGTCTTTTAGTGTCGGATCTGTAAGATTGGGACCCCATCGCAAGGTTCCCAAAAAGAACGTAGAACAACTAGAATCGGATATTCTGGCATCCTTACTGGTTTTGTGGGGAAAAAAAATGCTGTACTGTCCCGTACTGAAAAAAGCCCTCTGTAGAAACGGGCCTAATGTTAAATCTCAGAAAGATCTTACTCGTCTGACACTTTAAAGCATCAAACATGCTATAGCTAATAAAGTTATAACTAATAAACATTTATTTAAAATGGCTTTAGACTCAATGAAAACACAGTAACATTTCCCTCGTTAGTTCTTCTTTTAGTCTGATAGATTTTCTGCGGTTAAAAAGAAGCAAAAACGTTGCTAAATAAAAAACAAAAAAACATAGCGTGTCAAAAGCATCAGTGTGAGAAGACATTGTTCATTTGTCTGAGCTGCAGAGCATCTTTAAGCTTCAGGACATGCTGTGCTCTAAACGATACATTAACCTCCTGCTGCTGCACAATGTTCACCCAACATGATGCGTCTGTTTTTAGATTTTGTTGCTAAGAGAATTGATTTGTTCTCAGCACTTTCATACTTTCCAGAATGTGCTGGATGTGCTGGTGGTGTGCTTTCCAAACCTGGGAACAGTGGTTGTTGGTATAAACAGTCCTGCAGCCTTCAGGTTGACATGAAAACACTGACAAAGTGGTTTTGTCTGGAAAGCCTCCAGTTATGCAGCTTGTTCTTGATCTAAAATAGGATGTTTATGGGGGCTGCTTCGAGCTGGGTAATAAGCAACCATCAGCTTCCACCACGGAGCAGAGAAGTGAGCGGTGCATGTGTGTGGCAGCATGCTAAAGAGGAGAGATGAGCTGTTTTCACACGACCAGACCTCACCCCGAGGAGACATATATGAGGACACAAATGTCGGAGTTAATCAGACAGTGTATTGTCTTAAAAATAAACCTGGTGTGACTGCTGTCCAGCTTAGCTGAGGCCAGAATAAAGCAGGTAATTATGAAAAAAAAAACCATCAAAAAAGAAAAATTTATGGGAAATTTGTGAATTTTAATGGCTAATACAACCTTTTTGATGAGACAAATGCTGATAGGTGATTAAATCCTGTTGTACCACCACTGGAAATGAATTATCTATAGTTAGATAACAATATTCTTTGAAGCTGCTTTACTTAACTTTAATGCATAATGATGACCAGTTATTAATAGAGACAATCATTTATAAGTAAAGAACACTTGTTAGAGTCTCATTTAAATATAAACAATCTTGTGTTTCCAGAGTCACGTCAGTCTTAGAGTTTTTAAATGTAGGTGAAAGGAGAAGCATTTCTTATGAAAATGGAATAACTATCTGAAGAAAACAAATTTACTCTGGTTGCCAAGCAACAGTACAGGGAAGGAAGTTGTGAGACAGTGTGAAACTTTAAATCCTGTGAGAAAACCGGAGCTGTTGCAGAGTATTTCAGAGCAGCGATGATAAGCTGTCATAGTGACCATGCACATAAACAAACAAAGGAAGAGGGTCACATGACAGATGTAGAAGCAGATATTATTTGTTTACATTGTCTAAACCATTGTGGAAAACTCTTGGAAGGACCCCCCCCCCCCATTTCTTCATATTTCATCTTTTCCTTCCAATCTTTTTTTTTAAAACCTGGTCTTGCGTAATAGTTTCCCAGCTTTCTAAAGCTCTTTAGAAGTTTTTCTTTGGACTTTGGCAGCTTATTCACTCATTTTCAGGACGTCTGTAGACTTTGTGTTTGCTTGTTTTACCATCTGAGGAAGGGCAGTGTGCAGCTCTGTAGGGTAAAATGGGATGGATAGTTTAGATGATCTACAAAGGTTTTCCAGACATTTATATCCCATCCAGGAGGCTTACAATCCAGCTGGAAAATGGTTTATTCTAAGACTTTACAAGGTAAATTCACAATAATAACGTGATTAAAATAATGTTTTTATAATAAATGATCACTATCAGTACTATGTTGCGAAGAGACATATATCTGAATTGAAATATCATGATGAACCCACTTCATGTCAGACTTTCCACCAACCAGAGAGCTCAAATTGCCTGTAATGTTTCTTTAGCAGCAGCCAAAGATCAACAAGTGAAGAGGAAGTTGTGTATCTGAAAATAACAAAAATAATCTCTGTGATGGAATAAAGCCAAACTATTTTTGATGCACCATTTCACCAAAATAAGATGAGTTGGAGTTAGTTTTGTGAGGATAGCAGATAAATAATAGAAATTATTTACATATTTACACTTTATGCTTATTTATGTATTTATGCTATTACTTGCTGCTGTGTTTGTTTTTTTTCTCCCAAATCCAAGATTTAAGAGAACAATCTGCAGATGAGAAAAGACTTGGTCACTGTTAATCTGTTAGTAATGAAATGAAAAATACTTTATTAAATATTAAATGAAAAATTATTAAATGAAAAATAAAAAAATTAATTTAAATCATTAAAATTTAAATTATTAAATGAAAAATACTTAATTAAACCCAAAAGGGAAATTCAGTTTTAATAAATTCTGTTTAGCTGTTTTGTTTGGCCTTTAAGCTGCTATATCTATTGAGACATTTATTTTACATAATTTTATCCACATAATCTGTTAACTGAGGCTGTCCTGCAAAAATGACGTCTGGATGTTGACTGAGATTAAAAGAGACGAGGTTCTATGCACTGCTATGTAGAAAAAAACAAGCTGACCAAAAACATACATCAATAAAAGCTTGGAGCATTAAGGATTAAGTCCCTTTTTAGTGATCTGTGAATCATTCAGGAATAAAAATGACTAAGAAGTTTTTCAAAACATAGCAGAGCCAAACGTGTGACAGTGCCCCGTCACAATGACACAATTTGTTCACAAGTCTTTAGATATAGTCGCGAAAAAACATGTTAGATTCACAAACAAACAAATTTTAGCAGCAACACGGCGACTCACAAAGAGCAGTTTGCTGCATATCTAAGGATGGCGTGACATGTGGCCTGACAACATGTTAGTAAAGTCGACAAGTGAAGGACAAGAGGAAAAGTTTCGAGGCTGAAAAACAATTTAAAGCAGAATGTGAGTGTGATGTCCTGAAGAAACAGGAACAAATTGGAACAAATCCAACAAAATACCAACATAAGACCTGACAGATGCACCTGGAGCTTCAATTCAGTTTGTATTCCAGCTTTATTTATCTAGCACCACTTCACAGCAATGTCATCTCATCAATAAGAGACAATTCATAATAAATAGCCGAGTTAAGAAAAGCCAACAGATTGCATCAAATCTTGACTTAGATCCAAACCCCCATCCTGGCAATGCACCGGGTGACAGTGGAAAGGAAAAAACTCATCAGTCAGCTGCCTGGACCAACCTTCAGTTGATCAATCAACTGTTGGCCGAAGCCTCACCAGAAATGGTCTCCATGGTAGGATGGCTGTCAAGACGATACTCTTAAGGAAGAGAAATGAAGAAAAGGCTGAGATGTGCCGCATGACACAACAATGGGGGTGAAATTCTGCAGCAGCAGATCTGAATCCTCCCCAGAGCCCAGACCTCTAAACTACTGAAACATCATATGGACAGAGAAGAGCTACAAAAAGCTATTCAAGGATTTAAAAATACATTTTCTGTACTGAAATAACATGTCTTTGTCTTTAAAGTGGCCCCATTCTGCACATTTCAGTGTAGATTATTTTAATATGCGAGCCCAGAAGGGCAAGAAATAATCAAGCATTTCTCACAAACCCCTTCATTCATTTTGTATTGATCCTCTCAGATCAGCCTCTGCCAGAAACAAGCCAACAGAGGAAGCCCCGCCCAGCACGCTGCGTCTGATTGGTCAACTGCCAGGAGTAGTTATACTGAGCAGTGAAAGTGGGCGTGGCTTTATTCTCGTGAAAGTGCACAACCTGGAGAAGATGACCAATCACTGAGTCCCTCCCCAGGGACGTCACTAAAATCTTGAAGTATAAAAAAATTCTCTTTCCGTCACCATGGAAACGACGCCGCTCACATGTCTGATGAGTTTTTGACACTGTAACACCGTAGAAAGCTCAGAAAACTATAAATAGCATCACCGAGCCCGTTTAAAATAAATAAATGATGGCAGACCAGTAAAGTTACTTTACCATCATTTGTTTACATCAGTTAATATGAGTTAAGTCATAGGAAGTAAACCTGTCGTTCACACATGGCTTTGTTAATGTAAGTGTGTGCTGATGCTCAGACAGGCTTAAAATAATCTGTCCGGTGCCGAAGCTCCTCCTGTACAGACCACAGGACAAATTTAGCTCTTCCTTTCATCTTATCTGGTACTTTCTGTAACTTCACTGCCAAGCCTAACGTTTCCGTCACAACCTGGGGGAAGAAAAAAAAGACAAAACCAAACCAAAAACACATTGGCGGTTAGCATACACAGCGGTAGCAATGACAATCTTCCTCTGGTGTTTAACAACCTGGAGCCAAACTGAGTAAAAACTACACACATGCATGAACATGGTCATGGGCAGATGTTACGCAACTGCAGATTGTTTTGGTCTTTCTCCAAGGAAAGAGGCCCTCTGCAGATTCTTGTGTTTCCTCCACATCATATGACGATCATCAAGCGTGCACACACAAAGCAGAGCACACTTACACAGAGAATTCAACAGCAGCCTGTTCACAAGAGACACAGGCAGCGGTCTGTGTGTGAGCGCAGCTTTATGAGTCATCTTACTAAGCCGAGATCATCGAGGGACATCTTTTTCTCTGTGCAGCTCAGGATTACAAACACATATCCATAAATACATACATGTGGAGATGATGAGAGCATACGCTTCTATCAAAGCCATGACACAACGTAGACATTGAAAAACTGAGTCATGTTAGAGGAAGACAGCAGAGAAGCGCGCTTTAGCTGAAGTGAAGCTGAGAACGTCTTCAAGGAGGTAATCATAAATTCATTTAACAGGACAACGTTCCTGTAGACGCTTTTAGAAACAGGAAGTAACGAGAAAAAAGGAACAAATGCAACTCATGAGTCACACTGAGAGTTAAGGATGGGCACTCTTTCTTCACCACCCTTCTCGTACGGCAAGGTCGTGTGAAAATAAGATACTTCATGTTGCTTGGGTCCATTTGCAACTCAGCCTTTCTCACATACGTACATAGAATAAATGAAGTGAATGCCAGAGGGGGCACTGATTGCAGCTGGGATGAATTTGTATCCAGAGCAGATGCATTTTACATTAAGCAGGGTAAGAAGTGGCCAGACTGCAAAAATAAAAAAATCCAGCCTAGTCCAGCTTAACAGATAAGACCACCGACCTCCCAGAAGCAGACAACCCATGGCGCTCCCCAACACCCCCCTCCCCAACGGGACACATAAAACCAAATCCCTCAGTTCTCCTTCTGTTTCTACCAGCTTTAATCCCACAATCAGTCCATCCTTTCCAATAAAGACAAACAATGCATGGAACTTCCTGCTCCTGCTATCTGTCCTCATCACAAGCGCGCACACACACACACTCCTTCACACAAATGCTTGCTCTGCAGTGTGCACGGTGGGCTCGGCAGCGAGCTGCAGCGTTTCGTTCCACTGCAGAACGTGCCCGGTTGGCTCATGACTGACTGGCTTGCTTAGACTGACCCAGATATTCACGCTAATCCTCGACACACACGATCACACTGTGATCCATACAAAGCCATGATTGTCATTGGAGGACATAAATGTGGAAGAGATGCTCGCATACATACAAGGAATGTCCACGCAGGGTAAATAGAGGACACAGGCTTACTCAGGGAAAGTTTTGAACTCACACATCTTGAGGATGTGCTAAAATAATCTCAAATTTACTGTCTGTTCTTGGCTTTGGATGAAGACAAGATCTCCATCTTACTGTTACTCTGAACTAAAGCTTTAAATGAAGCCCCACACAGGTCGAAAACTAAACTCCAAAGTCTTAATGAGAAGTGTTAAAAACTTCACCTTTTACATCTGCAGCTTCAACACAGACTGAAGGATGTGACGCAGCTGCTAGATGGATCTTGAGATATGATCCCTTTATTTAAATTTAAATCAGTTTCACTTGGAGAGTTTTTTATTCATACCGTACTGAGTGAAACTCTTCACTCTTTCATATATATTACCAAAAACTGAATAAATAATAAAAAAAAAGTGAAAATACAGGCAAACATAGTTAAGAGGTGTGAAAGTGAATATTTGGTCTTAGCAGCTTTACTTATCAGCACAGTCTGAACTGCAGATACGATTTCTGTCATTTAGTCTTCAGGAATAGTTTTCCAGGCTTCTTGAAGGACTTTCCAAAGCTCTCTTTCGATACGTCTTCTGTCCAGATGATCTAATTCTGCTTCAGTACTGTTGATGTCTAGACTCTCGTTGAGGTTTGGGTTTCATTGTCGAATCTGTCACGGTGCGCTTTGAGAAGAGCCGGTGTGTTTGTATCTGTGCGACACAGAAATGCACTTGATCGATGTCACTGTCCGAAACGTGGAAAGCTACATGATGCCTCTTTAAGAACGTCTTCCTGACAGCCGACCATTTCCGATGAGGCTTCAGCCAGTAGTGGATGGATCAGCTGAAGGTCCGGATGCACCTATCAGGACCTGGTTCAGGTCTTTGCTGGATTTGTTCCCATTTCGTCAGGACATCACTTTCAGACCTTGTTCATCTGCTATAAATATGTTGTTTTTATGCCTGATACATCTTTTGTCCTCCATCTGTCCACTTTCCTCAAAAGGACACACTGCACACCACGCTGAGATAGGCCAACGTTTCAGCTCATATCTCCGTCTTGCTGCAAAAATATTACTTTCTGTCTCTTAAACCAGGTTATCTTTATTAGTAAACTTAACTAAAGCAATGTGAACAAACTGCCACCAGATGACGAAAGAACCTAAAGATTACATTTAAAATGGATTCCTTGCTAAGAGGTTCATCCTTTGAGTTTAGAGACTTTTTTTAAATCCCTAAATGGCTCAAAGGTCAGTGTTCAAATGTGCAAAGACTGGACTGAAAATAAGCCAAAAGGAGTCAATGTCTAAAGACAAACTTTCAAAAACCCTGGAGATCGATAGCTGGAGACCACCAAAAGAAATTAAAGGTGGCTGAGGACTTTTGCACTGAACCGTGTGTCCTCGAGAGCGAACCTGCAGCTGCTGATGTGAAAGCAGGATGGCTGATGTCATATCATGTGAAACCTCAGGCCATGCTTCACATGTATGGAAGGTTTTTTTTTTTTTTTTTTTAAAAAAACAACAAAACTTTTAAGTTTTATATTTAAAAGTTGCAGCTGAAATCTTGCAAATATTTTTTCATCTGCAAAGAATGCAAACTAAGATAATCTTGAGTTACAGAATAAAAATATCTTATTCTCTTTTGTTTAACAATCCAATGTCCCAAATCTGAACAGCTTCAGAAGCTCCAATAAAAAAGGAAGGCCTTTTCTTGTCTCTTACCCACAGCGGGAGCATCGTACTCTTCTCCCAGCAGGATCTCTGGAGCAGAATAAGCCAGCGACCCACAGCTGGTGGCCAACATCATCCCGGGTTGGAATAAGTTGCTGAACCCAAAGTCCGTCAGCTTCACGGTGCCCTGCTGGGGGAAGAAGACCACGTTCTCAGGCTTCAGGTCCCGGTGCACCACGTGCAGCTGGTGGCAGTACGCCACAGCGCGCACG
This sequence comes from Telmatherina bonti, assembly GCF_933228915.1. Classification (NCBI taxonomy): domain Eukaryota; kingdom Metazoa; phylum Chordata; class Actinopteri; order Atheriniformes; family Telmatherinidae; genus Telmatherina; species Telmatherina bonti. The sequence goes on from NC_136620.1 coordinate 10,963,666, forward strand.
ATCTGGGCGAAATGACGCTTGGCGGTGCCCTCGGCCACGCCGCCCTCATGTCGCAGGATGTAGTCGTAGAGGTCGCCGCCCTCTGCCAGCTCCATGATCAGGTAGAGAGTGGTGGGCGTATCGATGACCTCGTAGAGCCGAACCACGTTGGGGTGCTGTACCAGCCTCATACACCTGAAAGTAAGCAGAAGGGATTGTCTTTATGCGATCGTATTTGTGGATTTTAGTAGAATTAAAGATGCTTTGAATGTTGAAATATCCTACCTGACTTCCTGTAAGAGGTGGCTGGTTGCCATGACATCAAGTTTTGTCTTGTCAATCATCTTCACAGCCACCAGCTGCCCCGTAGTGACATTACGAGCTAGTTTAACCACAGCAAAGTGGCCTCTACCCAGCGTCCGACCCAGATGGTACAACCCGCTGAGATCGGAGCGAGCGGGGCTGATCCTGGTGTCCAGAGGTCCATCATGGACTGAGGACGAGTCTTCAGAAGAGTCCATGTTTGAAACAAAGGGTGGAGGGAAACGGTCTGTGTCGAGGTCTCTGCGATGAAGGGAGTCACTGACGGAGAGTCGCCTGGCAGGACAAAGACAACAAAAACACAAAGAAACTAAATGAGGATGAGGATAATTTCAGCCTTCGGCTTCAGACGAGGTCAGCTGCTGCTAACGCCTCGTCCCTGTAGGCTCTGCACCAGAAGTAGCCTCATAACGCCGACAGAACGCGTTTAGTTTAAGCAGCGAAGACCAGATTATTCCACAGTGAGAACAGCGGAGGGTGAAACCATATCTTATTGTCTCTGATCGTTGAAGGCTGTATCTCAGATATCACCGTCCAGCGCAGATGGCTCGTCAAATCAATGCTGTAACAGGAAACCGTAATGCATGCTAGTGTGCATGTGCGTTTGAGCGTGTGCTCGTGTGTCATCAGTGTAGTTATGAGGGTCAAGAGATGGCATTAGACCTGATGATGTCATCATCGTATTTTCCCCAGGCTAGGCAAGTTCACTTGCCATCTTCATCTTCATTATGGTGGTCATCGTCAGCGCAACGTCACCTCCTTCTGCTATTGTATTTAAGGATGAACGACGTGGGAAAAATAACAGATAAAAACATGTCTCCTGTTCTTTTAAACCAGATTTATTATTAGAAATCTGCAGTTAAACCCATCTTGTTATAAAACTTTTACTTCTGAATATTTGGTCTTGAAACTTGCACATCTTTCTGGAGCTTTTTTGCACATTTTTGTGCTTACATTTCCTGTCAGTTATCACGCCTGTGTGGTTTTGCCTCTTTGTAACAACTCTGCTTATATTTTTAATTTGTTTTTTTTTTTTTTCATTTAAAATTTCTGATTGCTATTTTTGCTTTTCTTTTAGCCGTTTTCATCATGCTTTCTTAGCCTTAGCATAAATAGTGTGAATGTTTTTTCTTTTAGAAGCTTATTAGTTTTGGTTCCATCTTTTAGCACATCTTGTTAGTTGATCTTTTTTCGGTTATTTACACTTGTTATAAACAGTTTTTTTGTTTTATGGTTTTTACCTTTTTGCATCTCTTTGAATTGTTCTAGTGATTTTCTACAAACACTTGTTTTGAAAACTTTGAAATACTATGTAGTTAATGCAACTGAATTAAAAATACCTTAATCTCTAAGGAAAATTGCTTAGTCACGTTTGTTTAATTATCATTCTGCTTAATAAATTCTTTTTTCTTTATTTGTTTGCAACTCATTGTAATAATTTTGCATCGCTTTGTTGTCATTTTGGCATCCCTCTCAAGTTGTTTTTCTTCTTAAAACACATCTTTTGCACCTGATGCATTTCTATTTCACCTGTTTTGTGGTAGTAAAGCTTCTCTTTGTTAAGTTTTGTGCTCATACAGCTTTTATCTGTCATGTGTTTTTTTTAAGTGTTTCTGGGAGAGTTTGTGCCCCTTGTGGTTGCATTGAATCATTTATTGTACTCAAAGTGAAATAAAACTCTTTAACTGTTGTCTTGCCCATCAGTGCCGCTGTCGATTTTTCCTCTTTACATTTTTGTGCACTGTTAAGTCTTTGTCATCTTTTGTTGCAGTTTTTTTTTTTTTTTTTTTTTTTTACCACTTTGTCATCTTTTTGCATTTTTCTAAAGGCATTTTGGGAACTTTTCTTTCCAATTTCTTTAATAGTGTTGTCATTTTCCCATCAATTTATGCCTTTCTGAACACTTGCTTTGAACATTTTTCGGTTTTTTTTTTTTTTTTTTACCATCAATTTTCAGTTTTGTGCATGCTTGAGGTCATATCCATTTTTTAAATAAGTGTTTTATAATGATCCTGTGGCTCTTTTTTTTCACCATAATGAACTCTTCCTAAATTAACAACGTCATCAAAAGCAGCATCATATAGGCTATGTCAGTAAATACAACATTTCACAAGACATTTAACACCTTCGTCACACCGTCACTGGGCCCAGTGAACAAAACATGATGTTTCACACAACATCCACAGCACGCATGGCCCAAAGGCCAGATGTTCGCTACTTGGCCACAACTGCATTCCCAACTTGGCACCACACGCATGTATTCATCCTCCGTTAACAACTCCCGCTACCGACAACCTCTCCGGTGGGAACGTCACGGTGCTGCTGGATACAAGAAGCTGCCGTGAAAATACAGCAGCTGCGGCGCAAACTTACCATGGTGGGGCAGGTATCCCGCAGCTGCGAGCCGCTCTTCCCGTCACTCCGCAGCTTCGGTGCCTCCGCTGAATTCAGACGCAGAACAGCGCAGCGGCGCCTTCTCCTCCTCTTTCATAACACTCCATGTTAGCAGTCTGTGTGTGGACATACTTTCCTCATGACCGCCTGCTGCACTTCATTCCGCTGCGCGACCAGAGAGAGAGGGAGAGAGACAGAGAGAGACAGAGAGAGAGAGAGAGAGAGAGCACAATAGAGCAGGATGGAACATTTCGTGCACGAGCGTGCACACATATACCCTTCCTTCTGACGTCAATGCATTCCGGCTCGCCCCCGCTCCGCGCGCGAGTTAAGCAGCAGCAGCAGCGGCCGCGAGCCTCTCGCGCGCAGGAGAGGAAAATAACTGAATGAATGCAACAGAAGTCCAAGAAATTATGTAACGGTGCAGGTGTGTTGTTGTGGAGACAAAATGATTTGTAACATGACACATATGCAGAGTGTTGCTCGCACACGTGAAAGGCCAAGACGGACTGACAGGACACTTTCTGTGGTTTCTTTGTGTATTTTTTAAGTCACTTTGTACTTTTGTTTCTTTGCTGTTTTCATGTATAATTTCGTAATTGTTTTTCTAATCAGTTTCCATTGTCTGTGTGTTTTTTTTTTTTTTGTTTTTTTTTTAAATATTTGTCGTTTTTTGGTCGCTTTTGTGCATAATTTTGTGTGAGCCATACTTTGGTCTGAATCAGATCGTTTTTGCCGTGAATGTTTTTCCCTATTTATGAACTTATTTTTGTACATTTTTTCTCTTTTGCACAGCTTTGTATATCTATTTGTGTAAATTGTGTCTTTGTCGTCCGTTTCAGTTGTTGGCTTGGATAATTGTGCATTTTTGTGAATGTTTAACATATTTCTTTTGCATTGTTTTCCTTTCAGATCACAAATGTCTGCTCGCTTTTTTTTATATTTTGCATTTTTGTGAACAGAAGATTTTTTAAAAATATTTTTGTGGTAATTTTCTTTCTGACATTTTTTAAAGGTCGGTTTTGTGTCTTTATTAAACTAAATTAGCGCCTCTTTCCATTTCCAGATTATCTGTCTCTGTGTCTGTTTTTATTTGGTCAGTTTGTTTATGACCTTCTTTTTCTTATTTTCGTTCCCCCTTTAGACAGCGTAATCTCACACATTATTAGTTTTCACTTGTTCACAGGTATTTGTGTGTACATTGATTTTATATCTTAGGTTGAGTAGCTGCACACCCTCATGATAGTTTTTTCCACCTTATTTGTATAACAATTCTCTGTAGCCATGTTTTCTCCTTTTCCTCTGGATATATTTGTTAATAATTTCTTCTGTTTCTTTATAAGGAATTGTTAAAGCAGTCATTATTAACCATTCTTGTCATAATTATGTGCATATGAGTGTAATTGGGTTTGTGTCATCGTGTTTCACTAGATATAAGCAGCATTCTCATTGGATCAATATTAGTTTTGATGGTTCCAGTACTGTTACACTGTGTAGCTGCATCAGTCTGCAAGATGATCTCATCCCTGTTGCTCTTTGTTTCATGTAGTTACCAGTCCACCAGCTGGAAGATAATGACGCCATCTTGTGGTTAGTCTTTCTTTCTTTCTCTCTTGTTTGTTTCTTTTACCTGAATCTTTAAACCTTTCGGTGATAAGCAGATAAAAGAAAATGTCTCATTCTATCACCTATACATTTTATAAATCAATGACTTCGTCGCATGGTGAAATGATTTTGTTATGTGTTGTTTCTGAAAACAAAAGAAAACGGTCTATGTCATTTTAAAAACACTGACATGGTGCTACTCACATGTAATTTGTTTTATTAATACCATGTTGTTGGCCTTTAAAATCATAGGTTTTGGACTCATAACCTGGCTTTTCATTATTCGTACACACACACACACACACACACACACACACACACACACACATATATATATATATATATATATATATATATATATATATATATATATATATATATGTATGTATTTATTTATTATTTACGTTTGGTCGAGTATCATTTCATTTCATAATTCACGTGTCGGGGTAAGAAAAAATAAAACGTGTGTTTTTCACACTGAGGTCATTGAGTTTATTTCATATTGGCGCCATCTCGTGGTTAAACCCAGAATGACACAGTTCAGACGAGACAGCTTCATCTACATCACAATAACTAATACACAAACAGCAACTTTCTTTAATATTGGACTAAATCTGTTTAAAATTTAGAAGTCTGTGCTTGACTTTGTCATATTTACAGTAAATGATTTAAAGGAAAGCCCAAACTCCAGCTTGGAGGGTTTTCATTTCCACACCAAATGAAAGAAAAATGAAAAGAAAATAGATTTTCAAAAGTTGAACATGTTTAAAAAACATCATACATGAAGACATGTTCGTAGGCTGACATGTGTAAGAAATGAACAATTTAAACTTCAGTATATCATACAGTTAAACAAATAACATAACACCCCCTCTCAAAAGAAAACAGAATAACCAATATTTCTGAAAATTAGGATATTTCTTTCTCCAGGATGACATGTAATAAAGTAGAGGGGAGACATTAAACTTGGTTAGCTGTCTAAATTAAAACTGGTTATTTTAGAAAGGTTATTTTCTTGTATTCTCCTTGGTATTAGCAGCGTTAAATCTGTTTTCTGATAAATTGGTTTTGATTCTTTAACACTGATGAATGGATTGAGCAAATGACAGACTTTGTTCAAGCACAAGGACGAACTGATAAAGAGCGTGCTCAGATTGTTTTTGACCATCTAGAGGGCGCTGCTAGGACGGAGATTAAATTCCTGTCAGCAGCTCAAAGGGAACAAGTGCAATGTATTTTTGATGTTCTTAAGGACATGTATCGTTGCATGCATTCATGGATAACATTACAACGCAGGTTCTATAATCGTTAACAAATAGATGGTGAGTCCCTGCTTGAATATGGAATTGGAAGGGGCGGTGGCTTTTGCTCGGGTAATGTTAACTGCCTTAGATAGTGGATCCATGGTTACAACTTTAATTCAGTTTTTCCAATGAGAAATTTTCTAATCTGTCTGATAATGACCTAAAGCAATGTGGTTGGTTGGGTTTTAAAAGCTGCAAATGGTTTAAAAATCCCTTATCTTGGGTACATGAAATTTGATATTACTGTGCTGGGGGTGTTGCTCCCTCGTATAGGGGAATTGGTTGTTGAAGACCCAGCTGACAGTTATATGAGGCAGAAAAAGGCTCATGTCCCAGGAGTATTGGAAATAAATTTTCGTAATCAGCTTTATGTTGAGCTGTATAAGAAATATGGCCCTGACCTGTGGGATTTGCCAGTGCTTAAGTCAGCCCCATGTGGATGGAGGCGGGCCCTCAGATACTGTCAGATGACGGAGGCCATGGCCAACTCTCCTGACCCTCATCTCATCAGAGTTCAGGGTAAGAAGTCCTTTTGTGTCCCTGCAGGTAGCTTAAGTTATGTTCCAGTGACATGTCCACAAATACCTACGACCCATCAAATGGGCCTTGGAATCCTTTTGGTCCAGAAGAAGGCAGTCTCTCTGAGGGTTTATTGGTTTCCTCTTCTTTAATTAAGGCAGAAAGGGGGAATGCATTTGTCCCTGTTACTAAAGTGGGTACAACAGATGTATGGCTAACACCTCACAGAGTTATTGCTACAGTTCAGTTAGCTACAGTTGTGTCAGATGCCTCCCAGATACAGATTTTGGTTGATTCACAGATTTGTACTGCAGTTGTTTCTAGCCAAGAAGTAACTGAAGTGGATATGCATGTGGAGTTGCCTGGATTTGAAAATCTGCATGAGAATGAGAAACAACAAGCCAGGGGTTTGCTGTTTAAGTACCGTAAGGTGTTTGCAAATGTAGCAGGAGGAACATTTTATTCTTCCTCTTGCTCACTTATAGGTCCTGTCACTTTAACAGCATGAGATGGCCAGCCCTATAAAAGGGGATTGCAGCTGCAAGTTCAGCATGCAGACAACAAAGTCTCCACCTACTTCCACCTTTCTTTACATATGTAATGCAGTATTTTATTGTGGTTTTTCATTTTAGCTATTAGTGTCATACACATCCCCCAGTGAAGGCCTTACTGTTGGTATATATGTTTACCGTGATGGTAACTTACTATAAGCTGCCAGTAGTCATGTGGCATATGCTACTAGGGAGAGCTTAGCTGGAGAAGGAGCCCCAAGCTGGTTATCTCTGCCTGGACATCATTGACATTGCTGGACTGGTATGTATGCATGTATGCATGAATGTATGTATGGTATGCTTTTCTGTGTTATTATTTCCCTCAAGTTCATGATCTTTCTGCCTCCTAGGTTGGCCTCAGTCTTTCCCTGTCATCTCAAGTAGCTTTCTGCTACCACCGTGGCCTAGTCTGCCAAGAGCCAGGCCAAGACCTCAAACTCTTCTGATGCTTTGCCTGTGTTTTAGCTCCCTTTTAAATCGCTGCAATTTCACTTATTGCTGCAGAGTAGCCCCAAGAAGGACCGGGCCTTGCGAGAAGCTATTTTTTTATCTTGAAATTTTAATTTTGTTAATTTTTTATTGCAGACATTTTTACTTTAAAATAACCATTTTATTTGTTTTAATTTAATTCATTTATTTCTTTAGGTGCTGGAGAAGTTGGGTGGTGGTTGCTGGGCTTTGTTGGCAGTGGCATCCCCCTTTTTGTGTCTGTATGCAGTGTTAACCCTGCACTCTTGGGTGTGGCTTGTTCCATTTTGGGTGTGCGAATTAGTGACTCACGTGTGCCTAGCATTGGGGATGCCGCTCCTGTCCTGCCAGCCTCCCCGCCGTTAAGCTTGCCAGCACCAAAGCTTGTGTTTATTTTATTGGTTTTTTTTTTTTTTATTGTTAAACATTTTAACTTTGATCCAGTCTCTTGCCTTAAAGTGAATCGAACCTGAGTGCCTTAGTGTTTTGTTGTCTCAGATTACTATTTCCTTGGGTGCAATTCCCAAGGTGGTGTTGTTAAGATTACACACCTCTCACTCGCCACACAAAGCATAACCTGGATAGATGAAATACCCATACGGCAGCCATATAGACGGATCCCGCCTTCCAAGTATGACTTGGTCCGTTCTCATATTCAACAGCTCCTACAGAGTCAGGTTATCAGAGAATGTACTAGTCCATATGCATCACCAATTGTGTTGGTACAAAAGGATGAAAATTTACACATGTGTGTGGATTATAGACAGTTGAATGCTATAACTAGCAGGGATGCGTTTCCTTTACCTAGGATTGATGAATCCTTTGATGCCTTGGTAGTGGCTCAGTGGTTTACAACGCTTGATCTAGCTAGTGGACATAGTCAGGTTGAGGTTGCGGAGAAGGACAAAGCAAAGCCAGCATTTTGCACACCCTTTGGATTATTTTAATTTAATCAAATGCCATTTGGGTTGTGCAATGCTCCTAGCACATTTCAGCGCCTCATTGAGCGTCTTTTTGGGGATTGCCGTTTCAACTCTGTATTATTGTATATGGATGATGTTATAATTTTTTTCATCAACAGTGGAACAACATTTGTGCTGTTTAGATAATGTTCTTTCACAGCTTGAGACCTTAAGGTCTAAAAGTGAAACTTTCTAAATGCCAGTTTTTCCAGAAAAGTGTGAAATATTTGGGTCATGTAGTCTCTGCAGATGGGGTCTCTACTGACCCGGAGAAGTGGCTGCAGGACGTGACTGGAGGAAGCCCAGTAATTTAGCAGAGCTTCGGTCACTTTTGGGGTTTGCTAGCTACTACAGGAGATTTATACGAAATTTTTCTTGCCCCATTGCATCGTCTGGTAGCTAGACTCCTTCCTCCGGGTAAAAAAAGGCGAGACGCCTAGAAGACCTCTCAGTGAATTTTGGGATCCTTAGTGTGAGCAGAGCTTTCAGTCTCAGAACAGCATTAATAATTACTCCTGTTCTTGCTTATGCAGTCTTCCAGAAACCATTTGTGTTCGAAGTAGACGCTAGCCATGGAGGGTTAGGGGCTGTTCTTTCCCAAGAACATGGGGGTAAGTTGTGTCCTGTCGCTTTTGCAAGTCGTAGTTTAAAACCTGCTGAGCACAACATGAACAACTATAGCTCAATGAATCTGGAGTTGGTAGCCCTTAGATGGGCCGTAACTGTAAAGTTCAGAGAGTACCTACTGGGGAACAAGTGTACCGTATTTACAGATAACCTGTTGAGTCATTTGGCTACAGCAAAGATTGGAGCTACAGAGCAAAGGTGGGGGTCTGAACTAGCAGTTTTTGACTTTACTATAAAATATTGTCCAGGCTCTCAAAATGCTAATGCAGATGCACTGTCCTGCCAACATGTTTCTGACTGGGAATTGGAAGGGGGTGCAGGGGTCATTGAAATGCAGGAAGAGACCAGTGTGTTGCCTTGATTGTCAAACTTTGATTTATGTGTTGTTCAACATCAAGACCCACTTATTGGCCCATTCTTGAAGTATTGGGAGAGGGGTAGGATGCCCGATGTGAAGGAGAGAAATGAGCTGCCTGGGGGCAGCAGAGAGTTGGTACGGCAGTGAATATGAGTCGTTACTCTATCACTGTATTCACACTCCAGATGGGCAGGCTGAAGTGGAGCAGCTGGTATTACCACAGTGTTTGCATAGTGGAATTCTTTGCTCTCTACATGATAATCAGGGTCATCAGGGGGTTGACTGGACTCTGCAGTTGGTGTGCTCACATTATTACTGGCCTAATATGTACAAGGATGTGGAAAAATTGTGTAAAACCTGTGAAAAGTGTGTGTTGGCAAAGGCTGTGCAGCCAAAAGTAAAGACTTATCTGGGCACAGTGAAAGCATCTCACCCCCATGAAATTTTGGCAATAGATTTCACTGTTTTGGAGCCTTCTATGGATGGTAGAGAAAATGTTTTGGTAATGACTGATGTCTTATCCAAGTATACACAGGCAGTCCCTACAAGAGATCAGCAAGCTAGCACGGTGGTGGAAGCTTTGGTGAAGAACTGGTTTCAGTTTTTGGGGTTCCTAGCCATTATTCATTCAGATCAGGGCAGGAATTTCGAGAGCAATTTGATTCATCAGTTGTGTAAACTTTATAACTTCAAGAAGAGTCACACCACCCTTTACCGTCCTGAGGGGAATGGTCAGTGTGAGCATTTTAATCGCACATTACATGACCTGTTACATACTCTTTCCCCTGAGCAGATACGGCGGTGGCCTCGCCACCTTTCTCAGGTGACGTTTACATATAATACCACTGTTCATCAAACCAGTGGTAGGACACCATACTTTCTGATGTTTGGGAGGGAGCCGCAGTTATCGGTAGAATTTCTGGTTGGCAGTGAGACAGAGGGGTCTTCCCTTAGAAGAGTGGGTCGAATAGCACCAGAAATTTTTGGCTGCAGCCTATGAGTCTGTGCAGCAAATAGTAAATAGTAAAGTACTTCAGAGGGAGTTGCAGAATCAGGACCTGGGGTTTGCCCCGATTTTGAGGAGGGAGAACTTGTGTATACAAGGAACGATTCAGTCATGGGCGTAATAAAATTCAGGACTTTTGGGATTCTACTCCATACCAGGTAGTGTGCCCGCCATCGAAACGATGAGGGGTGTATTCCATAGCGCCTCTAGGTCAGGAAGGGCCCCTTCGGCAGGTTCACAGGGCAGAGCTGAGGAGTATCCCTGACAGAGGCATTGAGGAAGAGGCTCAAGAGAGGCAAACAACCACTTATGCTCACTCCTAGGGGCAATTTAGAGAAACCAATTCACCTGCATGCATGTCTTTGGACAGTGGGAGGAAGCCGGAGTACCCGGAGAGAACCCACGCATACACAGGGAGAACATGCAAACTCCACACAGAAAGGCCACTTGTTAAACCTTGCCCCAGCCAAGGATCAAACCAGTGACCTTCTCGCTGTGAGGCAACCTGCCAACTCAAATAAACGGCAAAGCAAAGTAACCACAACCAAAAACAAATATATGAAAAACTTAAACCATTCAAAATGTTTGAAGGCAGGTTGCCTCCACACCAATAGGTCCCAGCCGTGCACAAATACACTCAGGAAGAGCAGGAATGGTTAGATGTCGACAGAAATCAAAGCCGCCAAGATGAGTCTCAATTGGGTGAAGCAGGTCCGGTCCAACTCTTATTGTGACCCAGACAAGACCGCAGCGCCTGCAAGGGACCTGGAGCAATGGCACGTTGGGGTGCACACCTCACCAGTATACCTAAAAAGAAAGTTACTTAAATTGGTGTAATGAACAAACCATGTGGACATCTGGATATCCGACCTGAAAGTGAAGTGCAGCCTACCCAGAGAAACAGATTTACAGCCAAACGGATGCTGGGAGGATCTGATGACCCAGCTCACCTGGCAGCCCAACGGCAGCAACGGCTGGCAGACTCCCACACTGCAGGGCATTAGGGCAAGTACCCAGAGACAAAAAATACCAAGTGTTCACAAATAGATTGTACTTATGAATTGCCAATGGGTAGAACCAACACCACTTGCTAAGCTGCAGTCTATAAGGCCCTCTGATTAGCCCTTATGGCTTACGCCTGGAGGTTGCAGATGGGTGTTGGAAGGTGAAGCCTTCCTCACCACATAAAGACAACATGAGAAAAAAAAGTTGTTTTATATCCTCACTGAGCAGAGAACTGAGATATTAGTGTATTTAAAGTTTTATCTTGAATATACAGAATGATTGTAAGTTGAGTTGCTATTGTATATAATAATATAATTATACAGTCAATCATAAAATCCATGAAGGGCGTCATTTTGTCATGGTTGTGCCTCTCCCCCATGGCATGGGCGTCGTAGTGGGGGGAAAAGTGGACCTGACTACCCAGGGCCCGAGTAGGGAGAGGGGCCCATGAAAATCCAATTTTTTTTTTTTTTTTTTAAATTATTTTTTAAGTTTTTAATTTGAATAAATTAGGCCCTCCCAATAATTGGTGTAATAATTTATTTAAAATATATTGATAACATCAACTGAGAGAATGAACTTTATGTCACACAACATATTGAACTTTCTGGGGGGTCCCCCTCTTACACAAAATGGTTTAGTCCGCCCAACAGCAACCGGTGGCAAGTTTAACGTCAGTGAACTCAGATTGAGTGATGGCATCATGCTGGCCAAAAAACATAAATCAGGATGTGAAAAGAAGAAAGAACGAAAAAAAAGAAGGCAGAGTGAAGGGAGGCAGCTGTTGACTGCTTTCTTTCCCAAAGTTGAATTGAGTTTGCTTGTGATGCAAAGTACAATTAAAGTTTACGTAGTCCACTTCAGACAGTTACTGATGATGATTGTATGCTAACGTCAAGTCTTCAGCTAGCTGCCAACCAGGCTGCTTGCGGCTGTAAGTATCAAGACAGTTATGGGTCAAGTAGCGTTAGCTGTCAACATTAACCAGTTTCAGAAACAAACAGTTTCTGAAGCTGGTGGAGCAGCAGTGGCCAGACCTGGCAGCTATTCTGAAGATGAGACTGAGCTTAGAGATAAGCAAAGACAAGGTGAGATCGTTGTTCAGGTGTTCCAGGGCAAGCTCCCTCCAACACCCCATTACGTTGGTATGTTGGTGAGAGAGACAGAGTGCGAGAGAGAGAGCGTGCTGGCGAGATATAGAGAGAGCACGCTGTTGACTGGTAGAGTTGCTGCCTAAGTTTAAATTAAGTTAGCCTTTGGATCCAGTGCTATGCTGTAGCCTGTTATATACCAACAGCAGAGCTGAAAGTGAAACTCTGTGCTGAGACTTAATAAATGATGATAGATGTCGACAAGACCACAGCCGCTGAGATGAATCTCTCCACTGGATGAAGCAGGTCTGCTCCAATGCACACCTCACCAATATGCCAGGAGGCGAAGTGCAGCCTTACCCACAGAAACAGATTCACAGCCAAACAGATGCTGGGAAGACTTGATGGCTCAGCTCACCTGGCAGCCCAACTGCAACCACAGCTGGCAGAATAAAAAGAATTTACTCTCCAGAGTGGTCAGCACTGGTTTGTCTGAACCCTATTTTTTGTGCACGATGTTAAGTGACTGTTGATGTGTCGTGGGTTGCTGTGCAAATCAGGATGTCGTCAGGGTGTTCATTTTGCCGTGTACTTAGCGGGTGATCAGTCTCTGGGTGTGCGTTGTTGGAGGGGCAAACTAATGCTGAGCCAGATGGTCTGAAGTCGTAAATGGAGTGTTTGTTTATAAAAATAAATGATTAAACCTCTTTATGTTTCATTTTTTTAGTGTTTACCACATGCTCACTCCTGTTACATGTTGTCCTGGCCGATGTCACAGTTTTCTGTTCTAACTATGTGACTAACATCACAGTTGACACCGCGGCTTTTAGCAAGAAAAACATTAGAGGGAGATTCGGTCTACAAACTCTGGATCGACCTTCTCAACCTTTGAGTCAGTGGAGGTGGTCATGGTTAGGACTTTCCTTGGGTGATATTTGCTTTTGCGACCTTCACAGTGATCTAGGTGGTACCACGTGGAACTTCCTTTCACACAGCCTGCTGTAGATGTGGCTGTATGACTGTAATTTCTTTTACGCAGAGAAGGATTCCACTTTAGGCAAACTTTGACATAAACTCACATCAGGCTTCTGCCCCTTCTTCCTTTTTTGCAGACAAATAAACTAACGGACAACAAACATATCACGTTAAACGTATTACGACTATAGGTCCATCTTTAACCATCTTTAACACATAAGTGGTGTCCCTTCATTGAACTCCTAAACTGAGAAGCAGAAATTAGTCGACCAATAAGCATTTTATGCAGTGAAAATACAGAAAAAAACTATGAGTCCGCATGCATCAATCAAGCATCAGTTAGCATTAAGTTAGACTGGCACAACTTAGGTAATTACCTGCTCAGTAAACTGTCCATCATCCCTTGGCATTTAGGATGATAAGTTGTTCGAAGATGATGCTTTATTTTCTGACCAATCCAGAGGAATTTGAAATCAATATTAGCTGTGATTAGTGGATGTTGTTCATTGCTGCTATGTCCCAGCTGCCTCTTCTGGTTTCTGAAATCTTTGAGTTTTTTTTTTTTTAAATTTAATAACCAGTTGGTCAATGCTATGCTTGTATCCAGTGGCAGACATCTCCCGTTGCAACATCTCGAACACAGGCTTTGTCCGATTTGCGCCGTCCAGTTTCTGCTGTACTTCTACGGATGACCACAGAGCAAGAAAACACTGGATCTCCTCCTCGGACCAATTCTGCTTTTTGGTATCTATTTATTCGTTTGTATGTTGATGTTGGTCCATGTTTCAACGCTCTTATTTTGGCCAGGTAACCCCGCCCCAGCTGCTGACGCACACAACATGAAGCGGATCTTAACTCTGGCCCAGCAAAGAAGGGGTGCCAGGATAGAACCGGTTTTGAGAACCAAGAGCCGGAGCTTAGGAGGTTGAAAACCAAAGAACCAGTGCAAAGTTTGGCTCAGCTCTGGAACCAGCTCGGTGGAAAAGCCCTATTTGAGACTCAGGGACTCTCGTCCTCTCTTCGCATCCACTCACCCAGACATCGCTTAGATTTTATATTTCATTTCATTCCCAATTTAGCTAGCTGTAAGTATGATTTTATATCCATTTATTTAATCATTTGTTTACTTGTTTAACTTATTTGACCTCACATACTTTTCACAGATACTTACCAGTCTCTTTTTTCCTCAACAGTTCGAAATCATTCCGCTGAAACATAAATTTTCAAAGGCCTGTTAAAACCCCAGTTTAAACCCCAGTTACTTACCATTGGCTGAAGAGTTTGATGTTTGAATGGTTGAAGTGAGACTAAAGGTGTAGGAGTAGTAGTGTTTCAACCATTTTGCAAGAAAGACAATGGATGTTATGGTGGCAGTGGAGATGTGGACCCAAACGCAGAGATGAGGGGGAAACAGGATCCAGGTCGAAGATAGATTTATTCCCAAAACAAGACGAGGGCAGAACAAAATGCACACACACGAAACTGAGGGGTATAAATACACTGGAAAACCAAACTAAATCAACAGGAAATCTATGAAGCTAAACAAGAACCAAGGGAACTAAACAGGAAAAACTACAAAATAAAACAGGAAACCAGAAACTAAGACACCGAACGGAACCACATCATGACAGTGGGAGCCTGCTGCGCCGGACGGGTTCTGGGCACTGGAGACGTGGACCAGGGCGGGGACGCTGGAGACGTGGACCAGGGCGGGGACGCTGGAGACGTGGACTGTAACTGGAACCCAGTGACAAAGATAGCACTGGGGCTAGGCGAAAAAGGTGCCGCGTATCGTCTGGCCTGCTCCAACAGTTCGTCCATCCCATCCTCATCCAGACACCAGGGGTGAGCAGTCACTACCTCCAAAAACTTCTTTGCAGCTCCCAGCTGCACAGGAGTGGGGTAGTGCCCGGCCGCAGAGTCAATGAAGTCCTTGGTGGGTCTATGGACTAATAGGAACTCCATTTCCTCTGGGTCCATCTCTGCTGGGTCCTCGGTTGGTTGGTTCATTATGGCAGTGGAGATGTGGACCCAAATGCAGAGATGAGGGGAAAACAGGATGAAGGGCCGAAGATAGATTTATTCCCAAAACGGGACGAGGGCAGAACTAACAAAATGAACCAACACATACAACTGAAACAGAGGGGTATAAATACACTGGAAAACCAAACAAGAAACAGGTGAAACAAATTAACTAAATGAACCCAGGTGAACTAAATCAATAGGAAATCTATGAAGCTAAACAAGAACCAAGGGAACTAAACAGGAAAAACTACAAAATAAAACAGGAAATCAGAAACTAAGACACCGAACGGAACCACATCATGACAATGGAGACCGGGACCGATATGAACCGGACACTGGAAACCAGTGCAGAGCTCCAAATCCCCGTTGAAGCTGTTTCAGCTCAATATGCAAAAACCGACTAATCGCCGAGCTGAATTTTTTCAACGTTCAATCCGCATTTGGTTTGAAGGACTTTCATCCAATTACAAGGCTAATTTTTTTTTTTTTTTTTTAAAATGCTAAATATCTCAAAAACTACGCAGATTTGAAATGACAAAAGTCAGAGCACACATGTCCTGAAGGAGCTGCACAGTTTAAGATCTGAATGATTGTATTGACATGAACAGTGCAGGAGTAGTAGCATACCAAAATTTGGCGGAATAATATAGAATAATGACCAAAAAAATGCCGTTTTATGCTTAATGAGCACAACTATCACTAGCAGCACAACTATCCAACTTGATTTATTATAGTACCACATCAGGATTCAAACTCACAAACATCTGAACAAATGCCCGTTTCTTTAAACACTACACCGGCACAGCTCTTCACACTTACGCAGAAGCATAAAAAAATTTTACCATTGGAATAAGAATGTTTTTTTTTAACTTCCTGCAGTGTGAAATCTGCAAAAGAGCTTAAGATTTAAATGGGTGAAGTAGCACACAAGATTTATTAGTTTGTTTTTGTCAGCATAAGCATTTGGAGAAGAAATACAACCATCTAACAAGATTTATAAAGATCAGGTACCTGGGTTAGAACCCACTACCTTCTGAATGAATGGAAATTCATCTTCCCAATATGCCACCACCGCCCAAGGTGGTGAGCAAATGTCTGTATAAGATGGGGCAGAATTGAGGGGGAGAGGAGAGAGGAAAATTCTGTAGATCTAGGTTTGATCCCAGTAGAGAACACATATTTTAAAATGTTTTTTTTCCTAATTATTTATATATATTTCCAAAAGTATAATAAACTTTAATTACTTTTAACAAATGAGCAACTTTATTGTGCATTATAGAATGTTTTGCATAATTTTAAGCTACAATTTAGAGCAACATAAGTGACTCACTATCAAAGAGCTGTGAGCTAATAAAATAATGCAATTTAAACATACCTTTACATCACAATGAGGCACCAAGGCACATTTGATGTTTTGTGGGGTTTTTCTTGGATAACCAGCATCAAACAGGCACCAGGTGTTTGTTTTAACAGAGGTCAAGTTATCACTCAGTTATCTTTGTCTTAAATGTATTACCATTTCAATAAAAGGTTCTTTACATCACAATCAGGCAAGAAAACCATTTGATCTTTGGTTGGGTTTATTTTACTACCCTGCACTGATGACCCAGCATAAGAGGTCAAGTTGTCTCTCAAGTTGTTTTGACACCACACATTGTCTTAAATTTAGTCCAACAAAAGTTATTGACACCTTAATCCACCTAATCACTGTTAAAAGGTCAGAATTCACAAACTCATTTTAATTTTGTAGCTAAAGGTGGAACAGACACCAATGAAGGTGCATTTAATGCACAAAAATATTATTTGTCTAATCATTATATATCCACCACCACTTATGAAAAAAAAACCTGATAAACACATATGTACATATAGCATATATAACCTAATTTCTTTCTAATCAGTTTAGAATACTTTAACATAAGTATTCTACGGGATATTATATATTGGATGGCTGATAGTGACAGGAAACAATAAACGTTGAGAAATAATGGATTTCTTTTATATAAAACATTGAATATACACAAACTGAAAAATCTCAAATACACATTTTAAAGTCTTGTACACTATTTACAATAAAATGATTTACAATGAAAATATATTTACAATAAATAAAATTTGCAAGTAAAAGAAAAGAGTTGAGAACTATATAGAGCACATGTGACTGAACTTAGCAGTTTGTCTATCAGATCACTTAATGCTCCTGGATATGTTTAAAATTTGTACAGTGGCCTAATATTTTCTCATCATTCTCAGCCACTGTTCTTTAGTAAGAATCTCCTTGTTTGGGCAGTAAACTCTTCCTTTGTACTGACTCTGGCTAGTTTCTGTGGTACGGGGCTCTCCACATTTAGTGCATCTGTTGGATGCAACTGTCCTTGTATATCCGCGCTTTTCTTTTGTACTGTTTTGGGTTTGAGTAGGGCTAGTGGGAGGCTCAGAATATGGTGGACAAATGATGTTTTGAGCAGTGGTCTGGAATGGTGGAAAAAGCATTGTGTTGGTTGCTGCAGTGGTTGGAGGCACAATGAGTGGTATGTAAAAAGCTGTTTGAGGTGCAAGTTATTTTGGCAATGGTTTTCAGCTCTTCTCTGTCTCTGACAAGAAATTTGGTTTGTGCCAGCCCTGCAGTGTTAGGAGGCATGTTGTAGGTGTCATCATGCTTATGTGATGTGTGTTAGCTGGTAGTAGTGGTTCATTGGCAATGGGCTGGTCATCAGGCAGTGCCAGCCCTTGCATCAGAATGGTAACATCTTGTGCTTTAAATCTTTTATTATGCCATTGTATTAAAGTGGTCTGATTTAAAGTTACAAGTTGCAGAGTTGTATTTTTCATTATAATTGCATTACTCAATATCAGTTGCTGAATCTTTTTGTAAACGTTTAGAATTAGTGACCATCTTGAAATGGTCTGGTGTCTAATTTTCTGGGGGCTACTGTGAATGTTTCACAATTGGAAGAATATGGTTTCAACTAGGTGGCTGCAGTCTGGCCACTGAGCAGCAGAACTAGTAGAACCAAGTACACATCTTTTTGTGCTTTCCACTCCTGCATGAACAGCCTTCTTTTTGTGAGATCTAAATCGACCAGTGAGCAGATGTTCCTGATTTTGTTGCTCCAAGTTCTGCCAAAGACCCACAATGTTGCTGGCCTGCTGGTTGGTAAGCGTCAGGCCTTTTTCATTTCTCAGCACAACCAAGTACTCTGCAAGCTCATCAACTTGATCCAGTCCTGTCATATAGTGTTCATCCATGGCCTAGGGAAATGAATAGTATGAGATTTTATGACTCTTGAGAAGCAAACACAAACATTTAAAAGAACCCTGTTATTTAAATAACAACTTTCTCTGAAGATGTAGTTGGTCCAGGTAACCCAGGCTGTACGGCGGGCAGGTGAGTGAACCGGAGGGTGGCTGAGGATACAAGCTGGACAGTGGGCAGCAGGTAAGTGGACTGGAGGGTGGCTGAGGATGTAGGCTAGACAGCAGGCAGCAGGTGAGTGGACTGGATGGTGGGTGAGGATGCAGGTTGGACAGTGGGCACGTGCGTGGACTGGAGGATGGCATAGGACTCACAAGTTCAGCAGGAGGAAGAGGGTGATGGGCAGGGAGCACTGAGGTTACATCACATGTGTCCAAAAATACATCTGCAAGAGTGACAACACACTCAAGTTCCTCAAAGCCCTCATCCATCTCTATTGGCTCTTCTACCTCTATTGCCTCCAGCAATGTCTTTGCCTCCTCACAATCTGGTACCATATCCTTTAGAGCATACATGTAAACATTTTTACATCATGTAAAAAGCAGTGCTTCTTCTCCTTATGGTTACACTTCTGCTCAGAAAACCATGGTTTCAACCTTCTATGTCTGTTGTGCTACTTCACCCATTGAATTATCAAACTCTCCAGCTCACTCTGATATGTGCTTTTGCACTATTTATAACTATCTGTAGCGTCCTAACAGCAGTTTAGTTCAACTTTCCCTTTTAGCAATCCTGCTGATTACACTCTGATGCCAATAGCAAAACTCTTCAATAGCTCTGCCAGCACCTTGAACCGCCGCTCTTCAATAGAAAAGTTTTGGCTTTTTCCACACATAGACATGCTGGCAGAAAGGTGTCCTAGTGGTTATGAGAATGGGCCTTCATGCTGGATGTTGTAGGTTCAAATCCAACAAGTAACAATTCACTGAATATTTCTCCAGAATGAAATTTATCACCTCCTTCCACATTTTATTCTTCAAGAAATTATTCCTGTCTCTCTCTCCCTCTGTAATTTTCATCACTTAAAAAAACTTTTTTCTTTGGATTTCTTTTATACTTTATCAGAATGGAAAAAAAGGTTGTACATCTGCTAGCTGCTGGAATGTGCTGCCTCTAATTTCAGTGACATCTTCAGCTTTCTGGCATTATACACCAGGAATTACACATTATTGCCTTCACACTTGCTGTTATGTAATAACAGCAAAATTTCTTGTTTAAAATTCAGTTTTCCTTGTTTTTTGATTCAGTGAATAAAATAGGAAAATTTGTTAGTTTTTTCCATTTCAATTGTAAATGAAAAAATATTGGAAATGTTTAAAAAGTAATAAATTTATAAAACATCAACACTGAGATTGAATCCATAGATTGAATGATAAATAAAATTTGTACTGATGCCAAATAATCTTCCATAGAAAGTTTAAAATAGACCATTAAACATAGCTGTCAGTTTAAAGTTTCAAGCATTTATCCTGACAGTGATTTTATGTTTTTGTTATATTTGCTTTGCTGAATGTATGCTTCCAATTGCTGGGAGCTGCAGCCTATTCCGGCTACGGTCAGGCGAGAAGCAGAGTACATCATGGACAGATCTCACCAAAATCCACTACAACTAAGCTCAACAGAAAGTGTGCAGTACTTCTAATAAAGCAGAGGTTTTGACAATCAGTGGTTCTGAAGTATTCAGATGGAGGCTGCATGGTGGTGTTGTGGTTAAAGAAGGAAGAAAAAACAGTAAAAGGTGACATTTGTGTTTGGATTTAATTTTTTATTTCCATTTCCATCATTGTAGGGAAAACTGATGGTTTACAAAGAAAAAAATTGTAATAAAAAAGTAGTGAAAAGTTAGAGTATTCAAAATGAAGTGTAATTAGAATTATTCTATAAAATTTGTATATGGTAAGTTCAAATAATTATGTACATTAAACCTGGGGATATTGAAAGAAGCTGGATTACACGAAAGTCTTGTTCATTTGAATAATTGTGGCTCATCAAAATAAAAATTATTTTCCATTTTTGAGGTTAAATGCATTGCTACTGGGTTAAAATGGTAACATTAACTGGAGATCTGAGAACAATGCAATCTGTCAAAATATCAGTCCTTTCTTCAATTCTAAAATTAATATAATATATAAACTTTCATAATTTCATCAAACATTGTATGTAAAAAAAAACCCAGCTAATTTTACATTTGAGTAAAATAATAAAATAAAAAAAAGCAATTATTAGATGAAGTTATGTGTATAAAGGAGCAAAAAACAAGGCAGGTTTATTTGTATAGCACATTTTATGTACAAGACCATTAAAAGTGTTTTACATGAAAACATTAAAGCATTACAGCAAGGTGTCGAGAGTATTAAAAACAAAAACAAATTAAATGTTTCAAAGAAAACAGAAGTGATTAAATAAAATCCCAGTGTGAGGAATTAACAGATATTTTGATAAAAGGCAACCAATAAACTTTTAATCTTGATTTAAAACAGCTGAGTTTCAGCATACCCAGAGTTTTCTGGGAATTGGTTTTACTCACAAGGAGCATAAAAACTGAACGCTGCTTCTTCATGTCTGATTTTTACTCTGGGGACAGTAAGTAGACCTGTTCCTGATGACTTAAAAGATCTAATTGGTTCATAACAAACCAGAAGATCCTGAACGTATTTTGGTCCGAAACCATTCAGTGCTTTATAAACTAACAGCCGGATTTGGAAGTCAGTTCTTTGACAGACAGGAAGCCAGTGTAAAGATCTGAGGACTGGCTTATATGATCCACTTTCTTGGTCTTACTGAGGATTTGATCTGCAGCACTCTTGACTAACTGCAGCTGTCTGATGGACTTTTTAGGGAGAGCTGTAAGGACAGCGTTACAGTTGTCTAGTCTACTAAAGATAAATGCATGGACAAGTTTTTCTAAATCCTGCTGAGACATCAATCCTTTATTCCTCAAAAAGGTCAGTTAAGATTTAAGGAATACAAAGTGAGACCAACACATTCCTGGGTATTCACATAGAGACACAGAGCGTGATAAACCTTAGTTCAAGTCTATCTTGAAGGAGTCTGGATCAATAAATGCTGAATGCAACGTCTTAGGGCTCAACGAAGAGATGATAAGTTAAGTCGGACTTCTTCGGCTGGATTTCTTTCTTTAGAAACTATCATTGAGAACCCTCATGAAGTTCTAACCAGCATATAACTACAATGTACACAACATGTTGTTTACTGGATCAGCAGCATTCTGGACTGACTGCAGCTGTCTGGTGGACTTTTTAGGGAGACCTATAAAGACAGCGTTACAGTTGTCCATGCATTTATATTTAGTAGACTAGACAATTTTTTTCAAATCCTGCAAGGATTTAAAAAATCCTTTTTTATATCTGTATTGGTTCAATCTGGGACAGATAATTTGTCTGTCAAAGGGGGATTACGTATTTTACAGGACGGGTGGCAACCCTACTTGAACTGTAAGTACTTTCGTTGTGTCGGGACACTGGCTTAAAGTCCAATTAAAGCTGATTTTGTATCTCGTTCTCTGCGTGTTGTTTAGTTTGTTGTATATGCTGAGTTATTTCACTATGACACTGAAAATAAACAAACATAAGATTAATAAGTTGCAAATTAGTGTGCATCAATATATTTCGTGTTTAGCCTGTCGCGGCTAAAGAAGAGGGTGGTGTTGGACAGTGAGCAGCAACAAACACATTTCTTGAAATTCATATAGACAGAGAGCATGATAAACCTTTGTTCAAGTCTATCTTGAAGGAGTCTGGATCAATAAATGCTGAATGCAACGTCTTAGGGCTCAGTTACGAGAGGATGATAAGTTGAGTCGGACTTCTTCAGCTGGATTTTTTTCTCAAGAACCTATCACTGAGAACCCTCATGAAATTCTAACCAGCACATAACAATGTACACCGCATATTGTTTACATATTTGCAGGAAAATCCTGCATCTGTGCAGCTTCTATTTTGTGTGGACATGTATGTGTCCTTTTAAAGATTCACGCCACCTAAATAATTTCCCACAAACCAAACAGGGAAATGGTCTCACTCCTGTGTGAATTCTCATGTGTTGGTCTAAGTGTGCCTTACGACTAAATCTTTGTCCACATTCATCACAGCTAAATGGTTTTTCTCCTGTGTGGATTCAGATGTATCGGTTTAAGCTCATCTTCCGACTAAATCTGTGTCCACATTCATCACAGCTGAATGGTTTGTCCCTTGTGTGGATTGTAATGTGCATTCTAAGATTCTCTTCCTGAAGACAGGTTTCACCACAGATCTCACATTTAACATTGTTTTTGCCTGAGTGAACTCTGTTCTGCAAAGTAACATATTGCAAAGTTTTTAAACATTTCTTACCCTTCAAACTGCTGAAAGATCTTTTAGTTAAGTGTCTCTGATGAGATCTTTGGGAGTGAAACTCTTCACCACATTCAGAGTCAAGTGAGTTCATGGCGGCTTTACATTCCTCATCACTGTTTATATCTGACCCATGTCCCCTGCTGTCATTCCAGTCTTTATCACCACCCTCCATTTCTGTGCTAAAATCTGAGAAATGTTTTTCTGTGAAGAGCCAGAAGCCTTTCTGACACTATATGGTTGTAAATAAGTGCTTGAGTCTGGATTACTGGTCTGGTCCTCTTCATCAGGTTGATCTAATCTGTTCATCTGGGTTGTTGATCAGAGCTTCTACCTATGTGTTGCCTTTAGTCTGGGTTT